>NC_080571.1:152360495-152660495 GCF_030247185.1 Malaya genurostris
ATACTAATAATAATAATAATAATAATAATAATAATGATAATAATAATACTAATAATAATAATAATAATAATAATAATAATAATAATATCAATAATAATAATAATAATACTAATAATAACAATAGTAATAATAATAATAATAATAATAATAATAATACTAATAATAATAATAATAATAATAATAATAATGATAATAATAATACTAATAATAATAATAATAATAATAATAATACTAATAATACTAATAATAATAATAATAATAATACTAATAATAATAATAATAATAATAATGATAATAATAATAATAATAATAATAATAATAATAATAATAATAATTATAAAAATAATAATTTTTTTTGTTTATTAATGACACTTTACACTGGTATTTCCGGTGCATTCATGTCATGAAAAATGTGTTCGTGAGTTTTTTTTACAAATATAAGAATTTCGTGTGGTTTTCTTCTCGTCAACTGTTCATATCCTTTTTTTCTCGTCTTTATCTTGATTTTCTTCTTTTCATCTTCATAATCACTTTGTCATCAAAACTACAATTGGTTGCACAATTTTGTTTCGTGTAGAAAGCTCAGCATTCGCGTCGTTTGTTCTTCCGTTTCCTAAGGCTTCGTATAAGCTGGGGGCGATGTTATGTTTCATCCTTTCTTTTTCATATTTTCGACACTGAAGAATGAGATGCCGAACATTCAACTCCGTACCGCAACACTCGCAGTTGGGCGGGTTCTCTTTTTTTAGTAAGAAGGTATGAGTTAACCGGGTGTGCCCAATTCTTAGACGTGTGTGCAGCCGCTGGTCAGTTGGACTACTACGATCTCTCCATCGGTGCGTGTCGTATTTCACCTCTCTCAGCTTCACGTCTCTCATATTAAACCACTGATTTTCCCATCGGTGGCGTATCGCTTGCTTTGCTACTCTCGTGGCATCTTCTCCGGGAATTGGCACGTCGATGACCGGATTTCTTCTGCCTTCATTTGCTAGTCGATCTGCCTCTATGTTCCCGTTGATGCCAGCGTGCCCCGGAATCCAGCAGAAATGGATGGGTTTACTTCGCACAATGCGCTCAATCTCTTGTATCCATGGGTGGCGTGATTTTCCTTTCTCGAGGGCCAGCAGGCAGCTAGCGGAATCCTTGAGGATTACCATCTCATTGTGAACGTTCGGCAGGGCAGCCATCTTGATGGCAAATGCCTCTGCGGAGAAAACACTGCAATCTTTCGGTAGACTGTATTTCTGAGCTATCACATTGTTGTAGTATGCAGCCCCTACCGTGTCTTCACATTTTGATCCATCTGTACAGATAACGGTTGAATGTTGGAAACGGGTTTCTAGTAGTTCCCGGACGATAGGACGTGCTTTCTCCGGTGGGACTCCGGCGCTCACCTTTTTTTCACATCCCACACAATCACTGGTCACTCTGCCTCGTAAGTTGGCCGACAACAGGAAGAGGTGAACCGGTTAGTTTCTCGAGATGTTCTGTGGCTCGCTGTATCAGAGGGAGGGTGCCGTAATTTTTATTCAACGAAAATATCCGGATGGCTTTACACACCATAGTTGAGATTGCTAGTAGGTCGAATGGTAGGGTTCCCGCTTCGGCCATAACTGCAACTATTGGACTAGTGACAAAGGCTCCGGAAGAGAACCGGACCATTTTGTTGTAGGCAGGAGCAAGAGTCTGTAGAGTCGCTAAACCTCCTCGACTGATAAGTCCTATTCCGTACAGCAACTTCGAGGTAACTAATGCTGATCCAATCTGAAGTAGTGAAGTTCGGTTGCCGCGTGGAAGTTTGGCACCGACCACCCGCAAAATCCGTAGCCGAGACTCGCAATCTTTCTTCATCATTTTGCAATGAGGTTTGAAAGTCAGAGATTGGTCTAAGGTTATGCCCAGAATCCTTAGTCGGTTGGTCGTCGAAATTGGGATCTTATCAATGACGATGCTCCTAGTAGGTCTTTGCCGTGTATTCGGACTGCAATAGAAAATGCACGATTTTGCTGCCGATATACAGAAACCGACGCTTTTTGCCCATATGTTGACAGCTTTGACTGCGGCCTGCAGTTTACGGAATAAGGCATCACTTTTGGCTCTTCGCACAGCAAGGAGGATGTCGTCAGCGTACATAATTATGTCAACTCCGCACGGTAGTGCTCGGAAGATAGGCTGCATCGCAACGAGAAACAGTGTCACCGAGAGAACCGAACCTTGAGGTACTCCGTTTTCTAGAACGTGTTCGCGAGATAAGTGTCCTCCTACAGACACCTGAAATGTCCGCTCGGAGAGAAAACTTTGTATGATGTTCAGCATTCGTCCACGTATTCGCCATGTTTTCAAGGTGCGCAGTATGCCTTGGCGCCATGTGGTATCATATGCTTTCGACAAGTCAAGTGAGGCTATCAGGCAGTGTTCGTTTACGGTAGGAAGCGATTTCTCCAGCTCGGCAAAGTAGGTGTCAGTTCCTCTTCCCGAACGAAACGCATGTTGGCGTCTGTCAAGCCGTCCATTCGACTCTAGCTCGGTGATCAGTCGACGATTGATGATCCGCTCTAAAAGTTTGGACATGCAGCTGGTAAGCGAGATTGGCCGAAAACTAGCAGGTCCAGTATCGTTACAGTTGGGTTTTGGAATAGGGACAACGATAGCGTTCCGCCAGCTAGCCGGGAACTCCCCGTTGCTCCATATTTTGTTGAGTAGCTCAAGAAGTACTGTTTTCGCCGATAGAGGTAAGTGACGAAGCAAAGGATATCCTATACTGTCAGGACCTGTAGATGTACCTCGACCTTTATCGAGAGCCCACAGCAGTTCATTCAAGGTGATGTCTGTGTTGTAAGTATCATCGGTATTGGGCGAAAAATATATGGACTCTCGTTCTGCCTTTCGCTTCGTCATCTGGAAAGCAGGAGGGAAACTGGAGGTCGCAGATCTTTCACTGTAAAATCTGGCCAGTTCTTCTGCTACTTCTGCAGGGTTATCCGTGAAACCGTTGACTCCTTTGAGTACTGTTGTATGCTGTTGTCGACAGCCACGCAAACGGTTTACTGTCTGCCATAATTTGGCAGTCGTGCTCTCAGGAGAGATTGTCGCTACAAATTTCTCCCACGAATTCTCTTTTGCTTCCTTTATTGCTTTTCGTGCCGCTGCTCTAGCTTCCTGGAATCGTGCTAACGCTGTAGGTTGTTCTGGGTTTGATCTCTGCATTCGCCGCAAGGATCGCAGACATTTTCGTCGCTGTCGAATTGCTGCCTTCGCTTCTGAGCTCCACCAAGGTACTGATTTGGGTCCAATCTGGCCACTGGTACGTGGTACAGATTTGTTGGCTGCTGCGATCAGCTTTTCCGTAAAGCTGTTAACGTTCCACGCGACATCCGGGTGGATGGTTTCAGCAATAATTTGTTCATACAATGCCCAGTCAGCCCGGTCATATAACCACTTCCGTCGTGCCGTGCGTTGGCTCGACCATCCAGGTATAGAGACAGTTATTGGAAAGTGGTCGCTGTTGTGCGTGTCCGAAAGTGTTCGCCATGTGAATTTTGGGGCCAAGCTCTTGGGGCAGAAGGTAACGTCGATTGCCGAAGTATATCCGGTAGCCGGGTCGATGCGAGTGGGGGAACCGTTATTGAGAATCACAAGCTGCTTCATCAGTGTTATTTCGGCGATAAATTTGCCAATAACGTTTGATGATGACGACCCCCAAGCAAGATGATGTGCATTGAAGTCACCAAGGAATATCAGCGGGCCCTCTAGTTGCTCGAGTAGCTCTTGCATCGCGGTTTGACATTGGACTGAGCTTGGCGGAAAATAAATCGATACCACCGTTGCTTGAATCGGTGCGTGGATGCGTGCAGCAACTAAGTGGAGTGAAGTGTCAATGCGCAGACGCTCGAAGGGTATGTCTTCCCGGATTGCAAGGCCAACCCCGTGTTGCCAGTAGTGTGTGCTGTTAGATTCCAGGAGTAGCGTGTAGTTTTTGCCGATAAAGTCTGGTGGCGAGGTTTGATTTATCTTAGTCTCTTGGAGTGCGACGATACATGGCTTGTGGTTGGCTATAAGCAGCTTCAGCTCACTAATGTTGGCTCTAATCCCACGAATGTTCCACTGCAATGCAAAACAACTACCAGAGTGACTATTTGTGGACGATCTCGAGGAAGAAGTCGATAAGGAAGTAGACGATTTTCGTCTCCATATTCGACTGGTAACCGGACCGGCTGAAAGAGAAAAAGAAGCCGCAACATTCTCTGCTGAGAGTTGTTCTGTTGTTGAACTTGCCTGTGGAACGCATTGTCCCACAGTGCCAGCCGCTGTCGTAACCATTACACTAGTTTTGCCAACACCGATAACAGCCGGCACTGGGGATGCGCTTTGTGTAACATTTTTCTGCAGGATGGGGTTTGATGGGTTTTCTCCAGGCGAGCTGTCGTCTGAAAAATCGATGGGCAAAACAGTATCTGCTTTTAGACGAATTTCGTGATTACTGACCTGTGGGACGCCTTGCCCCACAGTGCCAGCCATTGCCGAAACTACTACACGATTACTATCAGATATACTGGCAGCAGCCGGCACTGGGGAAAGACTTTGTAAAGATCGATCGGCTTCTGCGCTGTTGGTTTGGATGGTTGATATCTGATGGTTCTGCGTAGATGAGATCAGATGAGAAGTTGTAGGGCGGCGGCCAGGGCAAAGAAGGATTACCCCTTCTCCCTGCCGTCTATCCCAGAATTTCGATGTACGATATATTTCGTGGGTTGGATCGGCTGCAGAGGTGAATTCGCCATCAACGGATTGGGGTAAGACGTTCCGGATGGCTCCTTCAGCCTGCTGCACTTGCGCCGGAAGGGGTACTACACATTCTCCGCTTCCAAACCGATAATTCTCGTTGTCAGTGTTCGTGGGTGAGTCGTCGTAATGATTCAATCGTTGTTGAGAGCTGATGTTATCGAAGATACTGATTGAGTAGTGTGTCCGATGTCGCTGATTCTTCGCCGGAATAGTCCATTTTAGTGAGGTCGTGTGTTGTAACGGCAGTTTTCTTTGGTGGTGGACTAAGGTCGGGCGATATAACGGGTTGGCTATGCTTCGGTGGACGACCTCGGCCTCGCTTGGACTCTTGAATGGCTGGAGAGTTGGTTGTTGATCGGGTCATAGGAGCAGATGTGGAAGGCGTTGTGTTTTGTTCGCTATTGTGAAATATATTTTCACAACTAGCATTATGTGATCGTTCGTCGATTATTCGTTGCTTCAATTGTTGGATGAAAACTGCCATTGCCTTCATTTTTTCATCCTTCTGCTTGATCTCTTCTCGCATTTGTGCTAAATTCGCATCCTTTGTTTTAACGGCCGTTTCCAGTTCTTTCAACCTTCTTTCGAATTCGCTATATCGTACTGCCGTTTGAGCATAGCTACCACTTGCTTGAAGCTCAGCTCGTTTTCTTGCCTCCGGGAATGATACATTATCACGCACTTTGATTTTGATGACTTCCACCTCCTTCTTGTATACTGGGCACTGGCGACTGGCGGGTCGATGATCGCCTTTACAGTTTCGGCATTGGGAAGCCTCATTGCACTCTTCTTCTCCATGATAATCGCCAGAGCAATTGAAGCAGCGCTGTGGTCCAGGGCATCTGACACGAGTGTGGCCATAGTTAAAACAATTGTAGCACAGCATGAGATTCGGGAAATATGGTCGGGTAGGAATATAGAGCAAACCGATCTTAATATATTCCGGGTACGTGGTTTTGCCAAACGTTAAGATCACTGCAGGTGTATTGACCCTTTTTCCACCTTCGTTCCTGGTGATACGTTGCACACGGACAACACTGTCTTTTAACATTTCGCTCAAAATGTCTTTCTCATCCATGTGGATAATGTCGAAGCAAGAGATGACGCATCGACTTACGTTCAAGTTCGGATGAGGAACTACTTCCACCTCAGTTTCGTCGTAGAGCTCGGTTAGTTTCAACAGTTTAGCAACTTGAGTAGGATTTCGAATTACCAGAGTGTATTTTGTACCTTGTGCTTTGGATTTTGCATTTTCAATCGGCCCACCAGCACAAGCTTCTACAGATTTCCCAATGATAAATGGATTTTTTGGAAGTGGAGCACCATTTTTTCCGGTCAACTGAAGGAACGTTAACTCACCAAATTTGTTTGTAGGGTCCATGTACGCCGGTAATCTACGTCCGACAGACCCATCCGGGTCATCGGCCATGATCTTTTATTCACAGATGGCAACGGTCACCCGTTACCTACCCCAAAGATCAAATCAATGGCTGAAAAACGATTATTCTACTTTTTATTGTAGTTGTTCGCAGAAATTTTCACCGCACTGTACTAACACACCCACGACAACACAGTAGAAATCTCCTGGTGTCTAACGAGCACTTTCTAATTTTTCAGATTTCCCGAAATTTTTCAAACTTTTCACCACTTTTAATTATTTGAAAAAATCTTCCATCCAGCGCACTATTGTTCTCTGTACTGCTATACAAAGTACGTAGAATATGCACAAATTCACTGTTTTCAGGCGTGTTTTTGCCGATTTTGATTATTCTTTCACTATCAATCACTTAAATATCACCTCACACACCGGTATGCGGTTTCATATGCCGCTACGATCGCGAATTACTGATATATTGAAGTTTTTGTTCCGAGCGCGCGCGGATTAACTCACTGGAATTGACGGCGTGCCGAAACTGAATAATAATAATAATAATAATAATAATAATAATAATAATAATAATAATAATAATAATAATAATAATAATAATAATAACAATAATAATAATAATAATAATAATAATAATAATAATAATAATAATAATAATAATAATAATAATAATAATAATAATAATAATAATAATAATAATAATAATAATAATAATAATAATAATAATAATAATAATAATAATAATAATAATAATAATAATAATAATAATAATAATAATAATAATAATAATAATAATAATAATAATAATAATAATAATAATAATAATAATAATAATAATAATAATAATAATAATAATAATAATAATAATAATAATAATAATAATAATAATAATAATAATAATAATAATAATAATAATAATAATAATAATAATAATAATAATAATAATAATAATAATAATAATAATAATAATAATAATAATAATAATAATAATAATAATAATAATAATAATAATAATAATAATAATAATAATAATAATAATAATAATAATAATAATAATAATAATAATAATAATAATAATAATAATAATAATAATAATAATAATAATAATAATAATAATAATAATAATAATAATAATAATAATAATAATAATAATAATAATAATAATAATAATAATAATAATAATAACACTCATAGAATAGAAAATAGATTACATTACAGGCACAGAATCATGCAAAACGAATAAAAGTTCATTTTTGGAGTCCCAAACTGTGTGTGCCCGAAAATAGTCGTCGCAGAAGGAAGGATGTCAGTAGCTTAGCCAAGCTACCTAAGAGAACGAGAGGATGTGATCGGTGGCAAGTTGAAGACAAAGGGAACCGGGGAATCACCAAGATGTCAGAAGGAAGCTGAAAAATCGAGGCAATTACGAGCTGGAAAATCGAAATAATTGTAATGCTACAAATTGCTACATCAACAAGTTGAACTGATAACAAAACAAGAAGGAAGTAAATGCAGTCAACACAGTTAAAGATGACTTGCGTGGGTATGCCACAACGTTACAAATTGCTACCCCATAATTTATTCAGTGAGCATCGTCAAAGCTCAGCTGAATACCATAAACAAATATAGGAAAATCAAAGTTTATTAATACGCGAAAACTCAAACAACAAACACTATGAAGAAAATAACCACGAAATCAAATGAAATGCATGAAAGTTCCTTCGAGCCTCAACACATTGTACCCAACGAGAAGCCATGATGAGAAGCAACAATACAGAATACCAATACATGACTAATCAACGAAGAAGCTTCATCACATTTCTCACGGAACTATCATTTCTACTGGCAGTAATACCAATGATGCCCAAAACGCAAAGGAGTCAATGATCAATTTTCAACTATGCCCAATGAAGCGAGTACCTAAACAACGAGAAGCCCTTATATGTATCACTAACGCAGCAGAACGAGTTATTAGGAAAGAGAACGACACAGAACCCAGAGTCCGAGACTAGCAACCGTTTGATCAGCCCCACAGATAAAGTAACAATAGAAGCATACCATGGAACAAGATGGCGTCAGAGGAGAACACACACACGAGGACCATCGTAAGGCTAGGAAATTCAACTTGCGTATAGCCAAAAACGAAAAATAAACCATATGTAAAGAAGTCCGGCAATAGTAATTATAAATACGGAAATTTGTGATCCAGCTACAAACCACAATGTTATAAACCAACGCATTCGAATTGATGTTCACCCTTCAGGTAACATCAAGCTCAGTAAGTAAGGGGGTGTGCAGCGCACTTAGCAAATTTTCCTTCGAACTTGATAGTATTGTAGAAAAAGTAGGGAGCCGTGAAGGAATAACAACATTGCAAGAACAGCAACCCAGTCGTGAAGGAAAAACTCGTCATCTTTCAGGCAAGCCTTCACGTCAGCGTAAGCGCGACGAGCAATAACAAAAATATTTTTTCACGGGCACCGGTCACTGTCATTGACATTGTGGCAGTGGTTTCGATTCGCGGCTCTCGGATATTTTGGTAGAACTTTGGGAGAAAGTCGGATGAACTTTCTACTTAGAATCACAAGCTCGGCTTATACTAAAATCTTCGGGCTTCACCCGAAAGAAAATGTTAGGAGCTTTAAAAACCCATAGTTGGGTAGAATTACGAAGTAGTCGGTTAGCCAGTCAGTCTCAGAGTGTCCGTTAGTCTCCGGCGTCGGCCCGTGGACAAATTAGTTCGTCGGTTCCAAATAGTTGACAGTAAATAGTCGTTAGTAGTGTAATACGCGATAACCGAAACAGTTCGTCAATTAACTTCTGCTGTAGGTAGATTACGGCAAAAGCAGAACGAAAAGTGTAAAAGTTCCGATATTAAATTGATCCAAGAGTGTTAGTTAGTCGTTAGCAGTGTAATACGCGATAACCGAAACAGTCAATCAATTAACTTCTGCTGTAGGTAAATTACGGCAAAAGCGGAACGAAAAGTGCATCTCACTAGAAAGAATATATCTCACCCGAAGAAAAACAGTCAATCAATTAAATTCTGCTATAAATAGTTCAAGAGTGTAGCCAAATATTAGTGAAGAAATACAGGAAAAAGAAAAAAAAACGGTTTATGGACAAAGACTGTTACGATTTTCCCTATAGAACAGAAAAAAACATCCCCTTTCGTTATTTTCCTCCCGCCGCCGCTCGGCCGGAAATAACGAGGCGTTTGCATTTGGAACACAGCCCGACGAATGCGCAATCATAACACCACGAATGAAAGGGAGGATTATTCCTACCGCTGGATGTTCGATTTCGCTAACAAAAGTTTGCCCAGACTCTGTTCCGAAACAGATCACCCGCGATCACCCGCGCCGCGACACTGAACGCAAACGAAACACCGTTTTCGATAGTAGAGCTCTCACTTGCATTCTTGTCATGTAACAATAAAGCCCCGGGATTAGACAGAATAAAATTCAACTTGTTGAAAAATCTGCCTGACCCCGCCAAAAGGCGCTTGTTGAGTTTATTCAATAAGTTTCTTGAGGACAACATTGTTCCACATGACTGGAGACAAGTGAAAGTGATCGCCATTCAAAAACCAGGAAAATCAGCCTCCAGAAACAAATCGTATCGGCCGATTGCTATGCTTTCCTATATCCGGAAATTGTTAGAAAAAATGATTCTCTTTCGTCTAGACAATTGGGTCGAAACTAATGGCTTACTTTCAGATACACAATTTAGTTTCCGCAGAGGCAAAGGAACGAACGATTGTCTTGTGTTGCTCTCAACAGAAATTCAAATGGCGTTTGCTCGTAAAGAATAAATGGCGTCAGTTTTCCTAGACATTAAGGTGAAATGTAGCGTCATAAAATCCGCGCAAAATTTTATCCGCTTCAGTTGAACGAACCGTCGCACAAAGCATACCAAGGAAAACGGACACATAGAAACAAGAACTTTTTCCAATGATTGAGCGCAGTGGGCTTACCTCTCGTTATATTGGCTTGTAAAAAGACTGGACGTAATGGATTTTGAATCCTTCACAATTTGAATCCATGCTAATTCAATCGTTATTGTTAGTGATTACTTTTACACTAGCTATAAATCATGAGTAATTATGAATGACTAACATGAGGTTATATGTATATGTATTGACCAACTTGCTAATCATGTATATGCCTGTTGTTTTTCAATGTTTATCACATTGTTTGTATCACGGTAATACTTGGTTTGTATTTCATTCAGTGGCTTGTCAATGATGAAGTTATAGTTTTGCTATAAAAATTGCTATAATACCTGTTATGCGATATCACACAGCCAGGCTTTATTGCTTCAGTAACATCAATGCATTGAACTCAACAGAATTGGATATTATTAGCATTATAAATGACATTTACTTAGAAAATAAACAATTTCTTACAATACCCATTTTATTGTGTTCAACTCGTTTTTATTTCAACACAAAACCCAATGCTGCATAAATACGCGTCATAATTTTATATGTAATTTTTGTTCACGATATAATGCCACCGTGCCCACCGTGCCCACCGTGCATTTCTCACACCACCTCAATACGAAACAGCAGCGCGAGTTAGCAACGGAGCTACCCGAACGAGGACAGCGAGAATTGCTGACGAACACGTTAGGATCGGCGCCAGCCTGACGGGACAGACAAGAACGCTGACGGAACATTTCGCACCTGAAGACATCGATCTATGGGAACGGAGAAAAGTCACGTCCACTAAAAAGTGCAATTTGACATTATGAGCTGTAGACACAATTGAATTAAAGAATAAAGTCAGTTTAATTTTTGCAAGTGAAACGAGCGGTTGTGCTTTTTTAAAAAGACATTTAGATTAGTGAAAACTTAACTGGAGGCTTCGGCGAGATCCTCATGGACGGGAATAGAATTAGTTATCGTGTAGTGAAAAAAATCCTTTAAGAAAAAACTTAGTGACAAAATTCTTCAAAATTGATTAGTGCTAAGTGCTGGTTATAAGAGCCAGGTCACAAACCGGTTAAAGGAACCGGAACTATAGATCACGAAGCGAGTGGTGAGACACTGTGTCGCTGGACCGATCGGCACCGCTGGACCGGAGTAACGTGACGTAAAACGGAGCAACCCAAACGTGCCTGCTCACCGATTCCCCCGCCCCGAGGACAGCCAACAAGAAAGACCAACGGACCAAATGTTGGCCGCACCCAGGACACGGTCCTTTATGTAAGTCATAATAAATATTTTTTATTCAATAAATAGTGAATCAAAAAGATAAGTGTTAATTAAAGTGACTGATTTTTCCTGATCAGTGAAAATATTCCAAGTAGACATTCAATCGTTTTTAGCCAATTGAAAAATAAATTTACAAACAATGGCGAACCCAATGCCAGCTTTAGCTCCAGAATTGACCATGCAACAATTCATTGAGCTTGGGAGATTACCTGATTTTGTAAAGGATCTCCAACCTTTCGACGGAAGGCCGGTTGAATTGTTATCCTGGCTGACAGATGTTGAAGGAATTTTTGATATGTACCGAGAGGCCGGAGCGACTGTCTCTCAAACACAGTTAATTGAAAGATCAATTAGAAGGAAGATTAGAGGCGAGGCCGCTGATGTTTTAAACTCTAACAACATTACTTATGACTGGGGGGAGATTAAAAATACACTAATACTTTACTATAGAGATAAGCGTGACATAAAAACGCTCGATTATGAACTCACTTCGATAAAAAAATCAGCAACCGAGAGCTTGAGTAGCTACTACTCTAGAGTGAATGAGTTGTTATCTTCGCTCATCGCTCAAATTCAAACCGAAGAAAAGTATTGCCTGCACGTCAACTCCCACATTGACTATTTCAGGGAAAAAGCTGTAGACGCTTTCATTCGTGGCTTAGAGAAACCGCTTTGCCATTTATTAAAAACTTTTAACCCCACTACACTAAGTCAAGCATACCAATTCTGTCTTGACTATTTCAACATGGATTCAAGATCAGCACCTTACCGAAACGAACATAACACCCCACATCCTAAACCAAGAGACTTTGAGGTACCGAAACTTCCACCTCGGCCACCTCCGAGAAATCTTCCTCCTCCTTTAATGCCATATACAAGAGGCTTCCAGACAAATCCCTTCATGTCAAGTCGGCAACAGTTCTCTCCGAACACATTTTCCCAAAATCGCCAACCATTCTCACCGAACCCATTTGCCCAAAACCGACAACAGTTTCCTCCGAATAGGCAACAATATCATCCCAATACATTCCAAAGACCAGAACCAATGGAGGTCGACCAAAGTTTACGATCTCGCAATATAAACTACGGAAACCGACCGCAGATGGACTTAAAACGTCCACATCCGCCGTCGTACCAAATACCTCCCTTCAAGAGACAGGCACACCCCGTGGAAAATTCATTTGAATATGTCCAAGGTGATTTCTTCGACGATCACGAACATGATTATTATCATACGTTTGATCAATATTACAATCATAATGATTATCAAGATTTTCAACCACCGACTCCACCGAACAATGAAAATAGTAACACATCGGCCGAACAACATCAAAACAATTTTGACGAACCCGAACACACGACATCTAATACAACGAATTTTTTAGAGTGGAATCCAAGTTGGTGAGGCCGATATTGCCGTACATCAACTTGAAGACGACAAATGGATGCTTCCCTTTTCTAGTAGACACGGGAGCAAACATCAATTTAATTGACCCAAAACTGGCATGGTCATACAAAGCTTCAAGGCCATACAACTTTGATGCCGCTAATATAACTTGTGCTAATGGCACCTTCAACGCTACTTCAGCAATCGACATCAATTTCTTTTACCCTAAAATAAATCTTGTCGCTAAATTTTTGTTACATAAATTTCATTCATATTTCTGTGGAATCATTGGAACCGAAATATTAACCGCTTTAAACGCGACCATTGACTTTAGCAACAAGACATTGACTTTGTATTCTGGCAATGAGAAACTCGTCGTCCCATTGCAAGAATACGTTCAACCAGAAAACTCGACAAATAACATTTTTCGTACAAAGCATATCTCCGAAGAAGAACATGTCAAATTAAATCAGATTCTCGAAACTACGAAAGAAGTTTTTCACAAACCCAACGAAAAATTAACTTGTTCAACAAATGTTGAATGCATCATTAACACTGCAGATGACATTCCAGTACATCAAAAAATATATCCTTACCCTGCTGCTTATGCAGATGAGGTCAAGAAGCAAATCAACAAACTTTTAGATGATGGTATAATTCGACCATCGCGATCCGCCTGGACAGCACCGGTTTGGGTCGTACCAAAAAAAACCGATGCGTCGTGTGAAAAAAAGTGCAGAATGGTTATTGACTATCGGAAGGTCAATGAGAAAACCATTGCTGACAAATATCCAATGCCAGAAATCAGTTATGTTTTAGATCAACTAAAAGGCCAAAAATATTTTACGACACTCGATTTAGCATCTGGATTTCATCAGATAAAGATGAGAGGAAAAGATATCGAAAAAACAGCTTTTTCAATCAATAATGGAAAGTACGAATTTACCCGGATGCCATTCGGCTTGAAGAATGCTCCCGCAATCAGTGAGCAATTGATGATGTCTTAAGAGACCACATAGGAAAAATATGCTATGTGTACATCGATGATGTCATCGTATTTGGAAAATCACTAGACGAACATTTGATAAATTTGAAAACAATTCTAGAAACACTAAATAACGCAAATCTAAAAATTCAATTAGATAAATGTGAGTTTTTACATTCTGAAATTGAATTTCTAGGATTTATTATTGGCACAGAAGGAATTAAACCTAACATCAAAAAAATCGAGGTGATAAATAATTACCCTGAACCTAGAAATCTCAAAGAACTCCGCTCTTTCCTTGGAATGATGAGCTACTACCGAAGATTTGTAAAAGACTTTGCAAAAATTGCAAAACCTCTTACAAACCTTCTACGGGGGGAGAGCAATCCCGCATCGAATCGTAAAATTTCTTTGAACGAAAATGAAAAACGTTGCTTCGAGAGGTTGAAATTGTTACTATCCTCGTCCGACATTCTAATTTACCCAGACTACAAAAAACCATTCCTTCGAACAACGGACGCATCCGATTTTGCCATCGGTGCAGTCTTATCTCAAGGTGAGATTGGCAAAGATAAGCCAATACATTTTGCCTCTCGCACACTGACACAGACTGAAGAGAGATACTCGGTACCCGAAAAAGAAATGCTTGCTATTCATTGGTCTTTACAAGCATTCAGAAACTACCTATATGGCGCAAAATTTAAAATTCTGACAGACCATCTGACACTCACGTTTGCCCTTTCCCCTAAAAATACGAACGCCAAACTGAAGAGATGGAAGGCGTATTAAGAAGAGCACGATTATGAAATCGTGTACAAGCCAGGAAAGGCGAACGTTGTAGCAGATGCCTTAAGTAGGATCGTATGCTCCATGACGGGAACACAGCATTCCGCCGGTACGAGCGACGATTTCTTCATAGTATCAACCGAAGCTCCAATTAACTCATTTCGCCACCAGGTGATCATCAAGAAAGGACCCGACAAAGTAACGACAGAACGACCATTCGACTCGTACACAAGAATTACTGTCCATATAAATGATATTAATGATCAATCTATTTTGCAGATACTGAAAAACCATTTTAATCCTAGTAAAGTTAGCGGGCTGGTAACAACAGAAGAAATTATGGGTAAAGTACAGGAGGTATATAGGAAACATTTCGGACACCAGAGATTATTGAAAATCCGCTTCGCACAAACACAACTCGAAGACATCCAGGAAGAGGACAGTCAATGGGCTGTCATCCGAAAAGAGCATCAAAGGGCTCACAGGAACGTCGAAGAGAATAAACTTCAAATTCTAAAAAGATTCTACTTCCCCAGATTAAAACAAAAATTACGGGATTTTATTGTTAACTGTCAGATCTGTAATGAAAACAAATATGACAGAAGACCAATAAAATACCCAATCCAGGCAACTCCAATTCCAAACGCTCCTTTCAAAATAGCTCACATCGATATCCTATTCCTTGAAAGCGGTCATTTTATTACATACGTAGATAAATTTTCCAAATTCGCTCAAATAAAATCCATACTCTCCAGAGCCGCCATTGATATTGTCCCAGCTGTGAAAGAAATTCTTCTGAAGTATAATCCTCCAGATATTTTAGTTATGGACGGAGAAAAATCCTTTGCAACAGGAGACTTGGTAAACTTTTACAATGCTCATCATATTAAACCTTACGTCACAGCAACAGGGCGAAGTGAAATGAACGGCATTGTGGAACGTTTCCACTCTAACATTTTGGAACTATATCGAATAACTAAACACGAAAATCCTGAAAAATCAGTCACCGACCTACTCTCCTTAGCACTCCATAAATACAATTCCTCCATCCATAGTTCCACAAAACACACTCCTTACGAAGTCATACTACCTTCTCCTCGCACACCCACGATAATAGAAAATGTTTTCAAAAACATTACAGAAAAACAAAAAAAGGATTTGGACTTCCATAATACACACTTATTTTCGGATTTTCAGTTCGGTAATATTTTTACTGGAAAATTCGCTATTTTTATCAAAATTACCGATTAGTCTGCTATTCTTATAAAAATTGACGTATTCAGCATAATTTGTTACCGAAATTCAGCTCTTCAAAAACATGTACTGAAAATTTGGCAATTATCTACCGAACTGTCTTCACTTTGAAATTATTCGGTAAATTTAATAGAAATCGTCCTGATCGATCAGTAATTTATCGAATTTTTGCGAATTGTTCGGTAAAGAGTACCGAATCAATTTGTAAAACGCAAGCACATAGCACGCCATATTGGTTTTTGTATACTGTGGTCGAAGTGAGTAAAATGGAATATATATTGAACAAAATTCAATCTTTGGATGTATTGTTATTCGAGCTGTTCAGTAAGTAATATGATTTACCTTCTAACATTTCAGTTTTACAATAAATGGATGCAATCACTTGTTTTTTTTTGTCGAAAGGCATTTTCCAGTTATGTAGAAGACCTTGGATGCCATGGCCCTTTACATATCCGAAATCGCGATTTGCTTCCTGACGCTGTACATTACGACTATACATTTTCGAAATATAATATGCGTTATAGTCGGTTCTGGTCTTTAAAATAACATATTTTGGATAAACATCCCCGAAACCACAATTTCTCGTGAATTCTCCGTCATTTCAATCTGCATTTGAATATGCGGAACTAGCGGATAATAGTCAGTAGATTCAATTAATGAAGACACTAAACATACCGAAACGGATGAAATTAAAAATTCTCGTGGCGTTCAGCGCGGTATAATTCAGTGGTTAAAGGTAAATAACTGTATTTTTTGTTTTTTAAATTCCGTCTTGTTAATACCATCACAAAGAACGAATATAATATTAGTATTAATTAATTACGCTGTTATATCTGTGAATTTATATGTGTTATTCCAGGTTGATGACCCGTTTCCTGAGGTTAATTCCTATATCCCGATACTGCTTTACAAAGCTGAAGGAGGAACTATTATTTGGCACGATCATAAAATTCCAGTAGAGGGAGATATTCTGTACTGCTTCCGATTGCTGTGCCAGTGTTTTGAAGTATTCAACTGTAAAAGCCATCTTGCAGATAAACTGTTTTATTTGTTCATTATGAACACTTTATATGGTATTGGAACTCTTACTACAACGGGTGAAAACTTTCGCCGAAGCTATGAGATGAAAGAAAATTAATGTTTTTTAAATCAAAAATAAAACGGACGTAGAGCAATCAGTTTTTCAAAATATTTTTTCCGAAATTTCAAAAGAAATAATTTAATCATTCAACATTAATTTTCTGCTGCACTGAACTGTAAAAATTACTGATTCAATCAGTTGGTTTAACCGCTGGTTCGGTAACTTTTCAAAGTAAAACAAATGCTGACTAAACAGCAATATTTACTGAATCCTCATCTACATTTGCTGACCAATACAGCTAAAAATGACAATTCGAACAAACTTCAGTTTTACTGAACGTTCCTCAATTAATAAATTACTGAACAGATTACCGTACGTTCAGCTGTGTAAAAGTCGGTAAAATATTGCTGAAGTCGGTAAAGAAAACTAAGTGTGTAAGATCAGAAAACACACAGAAATAGACGGTAACCAGGACGTATACGAAAACGCTAGACAACGACTAAAACACAAAAAAAGGTTCAAGCAAAATAGAATTAAAGAAGTAAATAAAGGTACAGTAACTATGGATGATGGAAGAAAAGTTCACAAAAATGATATAAAGATTAGAAAGATCTGACCAGGTTTATCTTTCCTCGTTACAGAGTATTCATACTATTGGAGATATTAGTAGGCGAAAAATTGGAAATCAAAGAAATAGATCATCTCCCTATAATTTTATTTCATTCAGGAACAGCTAGGATACAAATTTCAGCCCATTATTATGTACACCACTTCAATGTTACGGCCTTAAGAACACATGTAGAAAATCTCAGGATACAATTTGATGAATTAAAATCTAACCAGTTTACAGAGCTCACAATTCAGAAATTCGAACAAATTCATCAAACCTTACACAATTTAGCACCTTCTAGAAGACAAAGACGCTGGAACAGTCTAGGAACAGTTTGGAAGTTTATAGCAGGTAGTCCCGACGCCAATGACTTAAAGATAATAAATTCTTCCATCGACGACCTTATTTCCAGTAACAATCAACAAGTTAGAATAAACCGAGCCATAAACTTACAGATGAAAGTACTAGTATACAAAACCAAAGAAGCAATAGAGCTTTCAAACACAAAATCAACAGAAATATATTCCATTAATATTTTCCTCAATTTAAGATATTTGTCAGAAAAACTAGAACAAATCGCAGATAGCATATCATTAGCTAGAACCGGAAACCTAAATGGAAAAATTCTTAGTCAGGAAGAAGTAAACATTTTGTATCAAAATATAATCAACCAAAATGTCACAGTTCATAATGTCTTGGATGCACTCAGTTATGCAGACACCACGATTGCCACGAATGGCAAGGAATTAGCTCTCATCATAAAAGCTCCCATCTTGGATAAAAGGATATTTAACAAAGTTCACATCTTTCCTGTCATAGCTAACCACAAGCAAATACATCTGATGAAAAGAAACTACCTAAGTCACGAAACTGGCAATTTCATCGTTAATTCATTAAACCCTGATATATACAAATTAGCCGAAACTGTAATCGACAATTCCAGATGCATTCCCAGCCTACTCTCTGGTCAACAAGCAGACTGTAATTATACAATGAACCCGACTGAACACGAAATCATCGTTATAAATGATGAAAATATCATCTTAAATTCTAACAAGAATATCTCATTCACATCAAATTGTGGAATCATCAACCGTACTCTAAGCGGCACATTTCTAATAACTTTCCAGGATTGCGAAGTAAACATTAATAATATCAGTTACTCTAACCGAATGCAGGACATAGTTAGTAAACCAATTCAGCTTCCCCTGGAAGGCCTCACAATACATAAACAATTCACCATAGCCAACCTAAGTTTAGAACACTTACTCAATTTACACATGGAGGCCAGAAGAGAGATGGATTACATCCGATTAAATCAAACCAGTATTCAATGGCCAGTTTGGCCTGTTTTTGGGGGACTCATTTTTCTCCCATGTATGATAATAGTCATCATGGTTTTATTCAAAATTTTCTCCTGCAGATCAACCGTTTTTAAAATACAGCAAGTAACAGAGACCACATCAAACCAGGAGCCAGAGAGAGACATACAACCCAAACTTAGATCATTGACACTTAAGGATGTGATTCGTACGGAACCTCATCTCTAAGGAGGGACGAGTTAGCAACGGAGCTACCCGAACGAGGACAGCGAGAATTGCTGACGAACACGTTAGCATCGGCGCCAGCCTGACGGGACAGACAAAAACGCTGACGGAACATTTCGCACCTGAAGACATCGATCTATGGGAACGGAGAAAAGTCACGTCCACTAAAAAGTGCAATTTGACATTATGAGCTGTAGATACAATTGAATTAAAGAATAAAGTCAGTTTAATTTTTGCAAGTGAAACGAGCGGTTGTGCTTTTTTAAAAAGACATTTAGATTAGTGAAAACTTAACTCGCGCAAGCAATAAAAAAAATGCGGAAAAGTTTATGTAAACTTTTTCAAATTTCAGTTATTTTAGCTAAAATTTTATAATTTTGAGTTGCATTTTTCTTTGTGAAATTTTAATACAGACACTACTGTTCAGTTCTAAAATCATCCCCGTGGAACGGAACAGTGACCGTTTATACATTTACAAAACCAATTACGGCTCGGTAAAGCCAAATTTCAACATTCTAAGAATACTTAGTTATGATTTCGAAAACTTAAGTGTTTTCGGTTTTTCGAAAATCGGTCTAGTTTTTGAATAATTGATCGAAAACGCGATTTTCGCATTCCGCTACATTTCACCTTTAGGGGGTTTTGACACAGTTTCTATAAATATCCTATCTGAGAAGTTGCATCAGCATGGTCTTTCGCCAGTTTTGAACAAGTTTTTACATAATCTATTGTCTGAGAAACACATGTACTTCGCGCGTGGTGATTTGTCGACAATACGATTCAGTTACATGGGTCTTCCTCAGGGCTCATGCTTAAGCCCCCTTTTATAAAATTATTACGTAAACGACATCGATAAATGTATCAACACATCTTGCACGCTAGGACAACTTGCCGACGACAGCGTTGTGTCTATTATAGGACCCAAAGCTGGCGATCTGCAAGGGCCGTTACAAGATACTCTTGTCAACTTATCCACATGGGCTCTTCAAATGGGTATCGAATTCTCTACGGAGAAAACTGAGCTGGTTGTATTTTCGAGAAAGCGAGAACCAGCACAATTACAGCCTCAACTAGAGGATGAAACCATAGCTCAGGTCTTCACATTTAAATATCTCGGGGTCTGGTTCGACTCCAAAGGCACATGAGGATGTCACATTAGATATCTGAAACGAAAATGCCAACAAAGAATCAACTTTCTTCGTACAACAACCGGATCGTTTTGGGGTGCCCATCCAGGAGACCTGATCAGGTTATACAAAACAACGATATTGTCCGTGATGGAATACGGATGCTTTTGCTTCCGATCCGCGGCGAACACTCATTTCATCAAGCTGGATAGAATTCAGTATCGTTGTTTGCGTATTGCCTTGGGTTGCATGCAATCGACTCATACGATGAGCCTCGAAGTGCTGGCGGGCGTTCTCCCATTGAAAACCAGATATTTATGAAAGGCCAATCTGCTTCAATGAATTTTTCAGTATCCCTGGTCAGAAAACTCTCGAAAGTTTGCAAACATCTTGGAGCAATGACGAACAGGGACGATGGCTACACTCCATTATCCCTAAGGTATCGAAGAAACCTTGGTTCAAGGAGATGAGCGTGAGTCGTGATTTCATTCCCGTTATGGCACGGCTCATGTCAAATCACTATACATTCAACGCACATCTCCGGCGTATTGGGCTTGTGGAGACCGGGGTCTGCACCTGTGGCGACGGTTATCAGAACACCGAGCATGTCGTGTGGTCGTGCGTAGAGTATCGCGACGCCAGGTCGAAGCTACTGGAATCCCTCAGGGCCTGCGGTAGACCGCCTGAGGTTCCGGTTCGGGATGTGTTGGCAAGTCGGGATAGTTCATATATGCTTCTCATACCTTATGATCAAAAAAGAACCGGAATTTTCATTTTAAAATTATAAAAATCGCCTCTCGAAAATTTTTCAACTTCTTGTATAGACGCCAAACAAAAACCAATCGTACGATATGCGTCAACATTTGACAGAATTTGTATAAAAGTGTTGCCAACGTTAAGAGAATAAAAGTTCACCGATTGGACAAGCGCAGGAATTTTAAAATGAAAATTCCGGTTCTTTTTTTATCATAAGGTATATCATTACCTTAAACACATTAATATACAAGTGTAATCTGTTACATCTTGCTTTGAAAGTTACTTCTATTTATCGACGTTGTTTCAACTGTGGCTAAGAATAATCTTCATCTGCAGGTTCGACACTAACTTCCGCCGATTCTCCCGATTTCTCACCTGTCCACCATCTTCATCGGAACTAATAAGATCTTTTTGCTGTCACTAACCTTTTCGCTTCCCCCTTCCCCGTCTCTTCACCATCTCGATGTCAAGAAAGCTTATCAACAGCATGCGGGCCATTCGCCGGGTATTCGTAACCTGGGGGGTTTCCCGCCAACCCACACGGACCGAAGAATGCGGCCAACATGGATATTCACCAACGCCATATGGGAGACTCTCATGAAATATTCAATTCACCGGTCACTGCCGATCGCCACCTGAAGGCTGGATCTGCCAAAGTCGACCACGGCGACCCAAATATGACATTACTCAATGATACAACCCTAGTCTTAAGTTAGTCGTTAATTAAAAATAGTAAAAGCTCTTGGCATCTTAGAGCTTAAGCAGTGTGCCTTAAACATTATATTCTTGAATAAAAGAACGTACGGGTGTGTAATGTCAGAGACATAACTGGATGTCGTGAATACGAATATGATACGCTTTATTTATGCTTCCGAATTCGAATTGGTAGTTGATCGATTGTTTGAATTGTCCAATTTCCTCTCTTTCATTACTAGAATTTTAAATGATGCGCCTAGACTAAATTACAGATTAGTTACATTAATCATTCTAAAACGCAATTAAATATCATGAAATAAGCAGTATAGTTCTTTATAATAAAATAACGGTGGCTCTGAAAAGAACTTTTTATGAACGCGATGGAGAGTGACGAGTTGAGTAAGTTCAGCACGACTCTGAAGTAAGTTCAGACTCTGAATTCTAAACCCATATTTCGGAACTAAGCTCTGAAACTTGAAGACGATTTTTCGCCATGACTTTAAGAATGCGTTGTATAGAGTACAGTAAAGTAAAATTCCGCATAATTCTTTAGGAGTATTATTATGGTTCTAAAAAAAACCGAATAGAAGAAGTCTGGAATAAAGAACTGGACCCTGAGTTCAAGAACTAAATTTAGAACTTAAATAAAGAGATGGCTTTTTGGTCAATTGGTTTCTCGCCAAACATTTATTTTTCGTTAAAGGCCAACGTTTCGAAGGTTATGGCAAAACCACTACAAATATTTTTCGTCAAGTATGGTGTAACATTTATAATAGTTGATTGAAAAACGGCTACTCTACAACAACCACTTCCCACGCACATCGACTTCGATTGAGCACATTTGCGTGCAGCACATTAACTGGTCGCACCCGCATCAAATAAATTTAGAACTGCAATTTCGAAGCTTAAATCAGTTCCGGAATACAGTTCCAGAATCCAGTTTCAGCACGTAGACTCTGCATTCTAAACCTATATTGCGGAACTAAAATCTGAAACTTGAACTTCTCGTTACGACTACCGAAAAGAAAATGAGAGTAGCGACCTGAGCGTTTGAGGTTTTAACCACGCTGCTGGTTGAAGGTTTAACCAAATACAAATTATAATACGGAATACTTCGACAAATTTTCAAGGACACATTTTGCATCGTGCGGTACACTGTCATGATACACTGTCAGAGTGACAATGTACTTTAACGAGTTTTCTATAAAACTAGCAACACTGAAGGGTAAAAACAAATTCACCATGGTTACTGTTTATTGTAGTGAAAAATAAACTTGAACTATGTTGTTGTGTATGAGATATGGTTATTCCATATCGGATTTTGATTGTCCTTGGTTTTTCAGAAATTTGCTCCTTGGCTTTTCGGAAATTGCTCAGTATTATATGTTAGAATGTCTCGGCACTGTTCACCGAATCGTTATGGTAGCCATCCATTTTTCTCATTGCAAATCACTCCCGTCAGAGGAGTAGGATTTTTTCCAACATCTGCTAAATGCGGGGAACCTTTACGTCATAATACTAATAGAAAATAATTCAATTAATAAGTTTATCCATCGTGAGAGAAAAACTGCTGTGTCTGCCACCGTTCGGGCTATAATCAATAAGTCTGGGTCACGCATAGATGAATGACTATTGGGAAAACGCATACACAGCTTGCATTTGATTCTCTTTTAACTTTTATTTTATCGTGTAGAGCGCTAATCGCTGTTTCCGTGGTACGTATACAAATCGTACCCATGTTCCACGCAAGGCCCGTTTATAAAATAAAGTACCATCACTGCCAAAATATATCGCAATTCTTCATCCATCGATTAGCTGGAGTGTACCTTTGAATTTGTAGCAATACAGCAACGGAAAACATAAACAAACAAACTTGTTTTGCGCCGTAGCAACTAGCATAAAGCGTTGCCAGAAACGATCTCCTTCCACATTTTCAAACTATCGCAACGAAAGGGAGTAATTTGCTAGGCTTACTTGTTCAGGCTGTGAACCAAACATTGGCGGTTCGTTTGTATGGGACTTGGGGGTATTATTATTTGTATTTGGTTTAACTCCCACGACGTCTGCTTCCATCGAACGCATGTAAAAAAATGATCGATTTTCGAAAACGGTTCCCCTTTTATACGCATTCAATTGAAGATATGTGCCTGACTACCTCAAAATCGTCGTCCTTGCGCAGAAAAACCAAACAAAAGTAAAGAGTTTTCCGCATTGTTTTCAAATTTTGAGAAAACTTAATTTTTGAGTTGTTTGTGGTTATCCCACACTGTTCAAAATATTATCCTAAATTCCTGATCATATTTTTGATGAAATGGTGAATGAATTATGTTGCTACTATTAATACAAGTCGAGATATTCACGATTAAGTTCTGCCCATTCTTCCATATTGCTAATTTTGAAAAGGCACCCCATAGTAAAGTAAGTCGTATTCACGACAAAAAAACATGTTCACCTAGAGGAGTACATTTGCTTCAGGAATTTTCTGCATGTTTCGAAAAGAAATAATTTGAATGTTCTTTGCATTTTTCATGTCTTCAGGGCAGTTAGTAATTGCGTATACTAACCCATCTATTAGAATTCTTGTGTCGGTTATTGATTTACTCGAGCCGTTTAGAACCAATCCCCATATTTCGCGTTCTGAAATTGTAAATACTCTTCCATTCAGATTGTCCTTCAAACCGTGTGGTAGGTCTACCAGTTCGGCTAATTCTCTATATGCTGATCTACTGTTTACTACTATGAAAGTACCGTCAAATTCGCTTTCACTAGCTTTATGTTTCGAAAATTTCAGCAGATCGAGTTTGATGCCATTATTACTCTTGCTTATTTTGTATTTTGCGAAATACGAGAGTGCTGATTTTTGTTTGTTTTTAAATAGCGTAAATCGTCCAGCCTCATCCGTCAGTTGTCTGGCAGGGGTTGTTTTCAAAATGGAATTGGGTTTACAAATGGCCTTGTAACTAAATTTAAAGCCCTGAAGTCAACCACGATTATGTAGTTCTTGTTACCCAATTCATCGTCCTTCTTGGGAACACATTCCATGGACTTTTGCTAGGCCTTATGATACCTTGTTTACGCATTTCTTCAATTTCTTCATTAATATGCGATAATACTCGTAGCTTCTAAAAATCTGTATTGCCGTTTATTGATAGGCACCTGTGATGTGGTCTCAATTTCAGACATATTTCTGGTCCTGATATTATGTTCATATTTTCGAAATATTTTTCTATTACTGTATGTCATGCAGTTTACCCATAGTTGTTTCACATTGTTATTGAAATGTATATTATCAAAATTGTTATCTTCGATTAAGCACCCGTCGTTGCGATAATATTCGTTGCGTAAGCTTCGGTTGTGTTTATGAGAATTTTCGATTTATCCCTATGGATAACGTTTATATTTATTGTTTGTCCAGAGTTTTGGTTTATCAATTGCATGGTAGGATAGCGGCCGATTTTCAATATTTGATAATACCTTATGATCAAAAAAGAACCGGAATTTTCATTTTAAAATTCCCGCGCTCAATTTTGTGCACTGCCGCATCGGTGATAGTTAATTTGTCCCCTTTCAGACAGAATACATCACTATAAAGTGCCATATTTGCTCAATATCCATAAAATTTATTCTCTTTAAATGATTTATATTTAGTGATTCTAATACTTTATCCGTTCGGTCTCGACCAGCTATTCGACCGTATCGTTTATTTTCCGTAAGAATTACGTTTTGATTTGAATCTAAATCAAGGAAGCATTTGTCTTTCTCGTCAAACTCTCTAGCTATAAAATCTTTTCCTTTTTCATTAGTAATGTTAGTTCCACAACAGGAAAGCATACTATTTGAACGATCGTCGTTATTGTTTATATCATATTTGTTCTGATACGGTGCATTATTGTTATTATTTTTATTCACTTCTTTGTTCGTTTCATACTTATTATGCTTTGATAAACTGCCCTCTAAAACTTCAGCATTTACGATAATTACTTAATTTTTGTTTTTCTCTACATCAGTTTTAATATGTTTCTTGGTTATCCTCTCTCTACTTGTGGATTTTTTTATTTCACAATGATTGTTTGCTTTAGTTGCACTGTTTGGAAATATCTTTGGCTTCTCATTATTATCATTTACTTCGCTATTTCTTCCATTATTCATGCGGGTTAATATTTCAATGTTGTACTCATCCTTATCTGCAGAACGTATCCCATGATGCTCAGTTGTGTGTACCTTTTCTTTTCCTGTTACTGGTATATTTGTTATATTATTGTGCTCGTTTGGTTGTAACCTGAGACCGTTGGAACTAGACCCGTTTCAAAATTTAGCGAATGATTTTTTTGCGCCACTCCCTAAGGAGACCAAACGCCTGGTTTGTTTGCCCAGCTAATTGAGACCCTTCCTATGGGCGGGTATTGTCTGTTTCTGAGTTCCGGTCGAGACGGTCCAACGTGGCTCAGGTGACCTTGATAGTCCGCCAACACCCCAAAGAAAACACCCGCTGAAAACCGAAATCGCTACAGTAAGACCAGACGAATAAAGAAGATTCACTCAAACGATGCTTTTCATCACTGGTAAAGACTAGCAGCCACAGGGCTCCAGCTCGCGAGGGGATTAGGGAGGGTAGGTCTACAAAAAAAATTATCCGAAATCTAATCGCCCGAATATCTTGAGAAATCCTTTACCTGAAAATACCATAAATAGTCACCGCTAACAAAAAATTAAACACTATTTAATATACACAAACGAAATTCTACTTTTATTACAAACAAAAAAGTATATTATATTTTCATCTTGGTAGGGATCGAACTCCAAACTCTCTACATGCTAGCTAGCTTTGTGTGCGGTATGCGAACTGATCTGGCTACTGTCACTTCTCTCTCTTTACTTTCCCAGTGCATATTTAATACTGTCGAAGCTTCCTAATTCCTAAACTGGTATTCATCCGTGCGGTAAGGTGCGTGCGTTTCCTTTACAGATTTATACGGCGGGTTCATCGCCGACCTAGGATTTTCACAGGTGGCAACAAAGGAAATCCACCAGACAAAAAAAACGTTTTCGAACCCGGGCTTTAAGATGGTTTCAATAAATTGTGGTGATTTAGCCCATGTGACTAATTACGTGGGGTTCATTATATATATTGATCATGCGCATGTCAAGAAAAGAAAACGGTTTGTACTCACACTACCATGGTTTTACGTGGTTTACGGGTCGATGCTGGAGACCGACGAACGTTGACTGCTTTACGGGCACCAGCGCGATTTCCTTGCCGCTTGCTGGCAGATTCGGGCCTGCAGAAGATCCGGATTTCTGGTTTGCGTTCACCACGTTCCACGTGGTAATTATCTGATGTCGGGACGGATCGAAGCGATGGTTACTGCTCCCTGCCTAGCGCGTGGTTGACTTTTGACGATCAGCGCTCTTCCGGTCGGTTCCCCGGGAACTTTGTAGCTAGATGGTGGGGTCAAAAGTGGTCGTTGATCCTGGTTGGTCGATGTGACGGAAATTTTGCAGCACGAAGGACCTGCACAAAGACACGTACCCAACAACATGCTGGTTTTAGAAAACGCACTACATCGTCCGCAAATTTGCACCTTACCTTTAATCGATAATACCGACACTAACTATGCTCCAATAAACTCGGAGCCACTAACTTGCCTTATAGCTTGGCACTGGGGAAGGAAAACTATTTTATGGTGAACTGATAAAGGGAAACTCAAGATATTTTAGATTACCTAAAACTACACATCGAGGCGCGGAACAAAATAAAACCACTCCTGCCTCTTCCACGATCCAGAACAAAGTGGATGATCAGATCTTTGGAGTCCTCAGATTAAGCGTGAGTAAAATATTCCCTTCCGGAACTACGTAATTAATTACGAAGTTTTCCGAATCTCTCCTGCACACGATTTCAATCTCCCCCGAATGTTCCCAGAGCATTGACCTCCTAACAAAGAAGTTTGAGTCAGTCCGAACGATCCCTTTTAAACCCCAGAGAAAGACATATTCTTCTCCGTATATCGCATTATCAAGTTTATCAGCTAAGAAAAAGAAACCTACTTCAAATAGGGGGGTGACGCCCGCGTCGCGACCACCCGACGAACGTAACTCAGTTCCAACCAGTCCACCAGGTCCGGCGTGAGAGTGCGTACTATAATATTCATTGGTACTCGAATGGCACTCTCGAGAGAATTTATTTAGAATTGTATGCGATACTGAGAGTTGGCCATCAACGCGAGGGGCCATACAATATTTAATTTATTCGGTAATGCTACATGGTACACTTAGGCATATGTACTCGAAATTCTGAGTGACATAAATTTATTTAATAATAATTTATTTATTTGTGTTTTATCATCCGACTTATGTCTTAATGATTTTCTAAAAACTATTGACAGGGAAAAACCCGTTTGAGTTGGTGTACAATGTACCATTCTCAAATAGGCACAAAACCTGTCTTTTTTCAAAAAATCACATTCAAAAACAATTCTAAAACAATCAGATACAAATTACATTGAAAAACTTGAACAAATGATCAAATAATTAGCCTAATAATTTATCTATAGTACTAGAGTGTATATAAGGAGTTAGATAGTCATAGATTTCATCGCATTTCCTGTATCAGCCTATTGTGGAAAAGTCTGGCAAGTTCGTTGAACTCAAATAAATGAAAGAACTCGCTGAAAGAGGAACACATTGACCGAAACGGGGAATTCCTTTGAAACTCCGATCTTTCTATAGGCCGATGAAAGAAACCCGGTCTAGTACGAAGAGAACGAGCTTGAACACTAGCATTCAACTGCGCCAAAAGATTTGGACTGTCAATCTCAGATGTTAATATTTTCGCTGCAAATACTGCCTTTGCAATTTTCCTTCTTTTCTCGAGCGTATTTAGACCTAATAATCGGCAGCGTGATTCATATGGAGGCAAGTTCAATGGGTTCGTCCAACGTAGGCTTCTTAGGGCATACCAAACAAATTTGCGTTGCACACTTTCGATCCTGTTAATCCAGTTCTGATTATATGGTGCCCAAATCACAACTGAAGATTCCCAATGCGAGCGAACAAGTGCACAGTATAATGACGAAGACAGAGTGGATCATCAAATCATCTGGCAATTTTAAGCATAAAACCTAGTTGTCTGTTGGCTTTTTCTACTATCATAGACTGATGGTTTTGAAAAGAGAGTTTTGAGTCAAGTAATATACCGAGATCTTTCACACATTCAACTCTATCTAATACATGATTTCCGATGGTGTAGTTGAAGGTGAATACCTCACGGCTTGTTTTATGATGGAATGAAATCACAACACATTTTTCGTTGCTCACTGTCATGTGGTTATCGGTACACCATTCGATAAATCGAGATAATCGCGATTGAAGCAGATAGCAATCCGCTAGACTTTCAACTACAACAAATATTTTGAAATCATCAGCATATAATAACTTACAACTTCCGGTTAAGATCGATGTGACATCATTAAAGAATAAAGCGAACAAAATGGGTCCAAGATTATTACCTTGGGGTACGCCGGAACAATTACAGAATTCGTCTGAAAGTACGTCGCCAATTTTCACTTGAATCTTTGAGATAAGATTCAGTTGTACAGTTTATACTGGCTACTAGCCATTTTAAAATCGATTCTCATGAACGGGTAACGCGTTTTCGTATACCTTCGCAGCGCTGAAGCACGTTTCTTTTTCAATCGACGGAGATGGGCATTAGACCACGGTGGCTTGGAAGGAGATCGAAAAGGTGGTGTATGATTATTTATCAGTGCCCGTACAATGTTGTTGAAAATAAGGACCGCTTCGTCAACATTCGAACAACGTATTATTGGAGTCCAATCGATCAGTTGCGATTCACGACGTAGAGTGACAAAATCGGTTTTCCTAAAATGCAAGGAATGAGTTTCATGAGCTTCAACGTACTGAGTGCAAGGTAATTGCAAAAGCCGAAAACTAAGCGCGGGGTGATGTTTGTCTAAAGAAACCAGCGGATCGTCGTGTTCAGTCGTTACAATGCATGGAGCATCCTGGCTAATGAAAATTAGATCTAATATGCGGCTGTTGAGATTGAAAACAGTATTGATTTGTTGTAAATTAGTGCGAGCTAATCCATCCAACAGTAGTTCATGAGCGACGACTTCACGCCTAAGTCTAGTACGCGTTGATGATGGGTCCACATAAGTTCGAATATCCAGAGATCTCTTCCATGCTAAATTTGGCTGGTTATAGTCACCAGCAACTACTATAACATCATTTGGATTGGTATCACGAATCCGATCAATACAATTCAAATGTTCCAATATCAGGTCAGATTCGTGGCACTTTTCACATGGCAGATAAAACGAGCAAACGAAAATTTTTCTCTGCGCTATTCGTATGATGACGCAAATCTGTTCAATACAGTGCGACATTCCCTCAATATACAGCGACGAGTCTAGGGAACATTTGACAGCAATCAATACGCCTCCTCTAACTTTTCTGGTGCTTGAATTGAATTTCTGTCAACTCGATAAACATTGTATTGATCACCAAATAATTGCACTGAGGTAATTCGGTCATCAAGCCAGGTTTCCATCAGTACAATGACGTCAAAGTCGGCATCGGTACATGGGAGAAAAAACTCATCAACTTTTGATTTCAAACCACGAACGTTCGGGTAATAGAACTGAATGCTCTCGGTTTCTGTCGATCCGATTAACTCATTCTCAGGAATGTTTATAACCCCGATATCGCGTTCACGCCTAGAAGATGGACTATGGGGAACGAACATTTCATCATTTTTTTGAAAATCATTGATATATAAATACTCAGCTGGAATGGGGACCCGCTGGTCCCCAAGCTCCAACGGTGGTCGAGTGTTTATCGTGTCATTTTTATTTTCGATCAATCCAATCTCGGCGTTTTCGAAAACCCCGTGCGGTCATCAATAAATTCTCTGAAGTAAACTCCGACTGGCCATGTTTCAGCATCTAATGCAGTGTCTCGAAGACGAGCATCGATGCCAACTTTAAATGAAATGAATCGCAAGTCCTTTGGGTTGACATCTTTTTGTCGTGAATACGACTTACTTTACTATGGGGTGCCTTTTCAAAATTAGCCATATGGAAGAATGGGCAGAACTTAATCGTGAATATCTCGACTTGTATTAAAGGCAGCAACATAATTCTTTCACCATTTCATCAAAAATATGATCAGGAATTTAGGATAATATTTTGAACAGTGTGAGATAACCACAAACAACTCAAATATTAAGTTTTCTCAAACTTTGAAAACAACGCGGAAAACTTTTTATTTTTGCTTGGCTTTTTCGCGCAAGGACGACGATTTTGAGGTAGTCAGGCACATATCTTCAACTGACTGCGTATAAAGGAGGAAACGTGGTCGAAATTCGGTCATTTCTTCTTGTGCGTTGGATGCAAGCAGACGTCGTGGGACCAGCAGCTTCGGAGAGCAGACCTTTTGCGTGGTGCCAAACCTCAAACGCTCAGGTCGTGCTCTCATTTGGACTTCAGCCGTCAGGTGGAGCAGTCGGCAATGAAAGCAGACCTTTTGCGTGGTATAAAACCTCAAACGCTTAGGTCGTGCTTTCATTTGGACTTCAATCGTCGGGAGCAGCGGTCATCGATAATGAGAGCAGGCCTTTTGCGTGGTGCCAAACCTCAAACGCTCAGGTCGTGCTCTCATTTGGACTTCAGCCGTCAGGTGGAGCAGTCGGCAATGAAAGCAGACCTTTTGCGTGGTATAAAACCTCAAACGCTTAGGTCGTGCTTTCATTTGGACTTCAATCGTCGGGAGCAGCGGTCATCGATAATGAGAGCAGGCCTTTTGCGTGGTGCCAAACCTCAAACGCTCAGGTCGTGCTCTCATTTGGACTTCAGCCGTCAGGTGGAGCAGTCGGCAATGAAAGCAGACCTTTTCTGAATTTAATTCTTGAACTCAGATCCAGTTCCTAATTTCTGAATTCTTCAAATCGGTTCTTTTTAGAACCATAATAATACTCCCAAAGAATTATGCGAAATTTTACTTTTCTGTACTCTATACAACCCATTTTTAAATTGGTTGCAGTTTGTAGAACTTCCTTCTGATTTGCTATATAAAATGCATAGCACCGACTCAGAAGACTCATTTCGAATTTGGCTGTCGTTGTCAACGTATCGATTATGGCGCGATCGAGGCATCTCCAGGCGAAATACAAAGCTTGCTACCGCAAGCGGAAGAAGCAGGAGGCTTCAACAGAACTCGCAGAAGGAGAGCTGAGTCGGTTGTTGAGACGCGTTGAGCAGACAGTAGCAGAGCCGAGTGATGGAGGTGGTTCGTTGAGTTCGCAACCGAGTGGAGTACAAGATGAGCACTCGAATGGAATCCGATCAGGTATGTTATTATCACTTATTCTGAATAGTGACGTATTGATTTTCCGATCGGATCCAAGCTACCCTGGATTTCGACAGCGTTTTTAGAAATATCAATAATATTCGTTCGAAGTTCTAGTGATAATATTACGGATAGCAGAATAACGGTTCTTGATATTTTCCAATAATCTTACATCCTGTTGATTAACCTTAATGCGCGCTGAATAATCGATATTTCATATGATTGATTTTATTACTTCAAAACTTTTAATGTCATTTAGTAATTTGTTCATTACGATTAGTATGATTATTATTATAATTATAATTATTATTATTATTATATTATTATTATTATTATTATTATTATTATTATTATTATTATTATTATTATTATTATTATATTATTATTATTATTATTATTATTATTATTATTATTATTATTATTATTATTATTATTTTATTATCATTATTATCAAAATTATAATTGCACAACGGAAGTACACATTTCAAAACGGACCATTGCAATTGTCTCTTAATGAAATCTTCGTACTTGAAAGTTTTCATTGAAATTACTTCAGAAATTTGTTGTACCCAGCCTATATTAGTATATTAAAAATGAATTGTTTTACGCTTAGAATATATAGTTTTGCATTCCATTACTAGCTGCCGAGAATGAAATGTATGAATGGTTTTTTATTTCTTTATAGATATGATGTGTGTTTATGAAAGGGCTGATCGCGAGTTCAAAAAGCGGTTTACTGATAATGAGTTTGGTGTAGTGTGTAGCGTTTGCGATCGATTATGGTTTCAAAATGATTTGAAAACGATTAACAGAGAAGAGGAAAATTTGCTTATTACATTAGCTTCTTTTGAATCCACAGATAACTTTAGAGCATGTCAAACATGCCGAAGCAGTTTGAGACGTGGGGTTGTACCTAAGCTAGCAAAAACGAATGGTTTTGTATATCCCAATCGTCCGCTAGGTCTACCTCCACTTGATCCCATAAGTGAGAGACTCATCTCACCAAGAATACCTTTTATGCAGATTCGCCGTTTGCGTCATGCTGCAGGTAGTCATTCAATTATGGGACAAATTATTAATGTACCAGTAGATGTTTCTGAGATGGTTCGCGTGCTTCCTAGAAACATTGATGATGATTATTCATTCAATGTTAGCATTAAGAAGCATTCGATTCACAAATCATCCTATTTGAATGGATTCGTTAAAAAAGCTACTGTGAAAAAGTGGCTTATGTACCTTGTTGATACTCCATTATACCGTCGTTATAATATAGTCATCAATCAAAATCAACTAAACCAGTTTGACCACTCATCGTCAATATTACTTGATCCTGACAACGAGCTGGAATGTATTGATTCTGAGAGTGATTTTGAGCTTTTAATTGGACAACAACAAACGCTCCTTTGGAATGAAGACCAGTGTTTGGAAATTGCGCCCGCTCAGAATAGAATTCCTCTGTCAATAATATATGACGAATTTGCGGAAGAACTCTCATTTCCAGATATTTATTTCGGGCATCCACGCACTTATAGAACTGATGTTCATGTTACACCATTTATGATGGCTACAAGTGAGCTCAGGCGCCAGGATAGGCGAGGTGCCAAACCGAAACACCTGTTGTATATGGCAGCAAAAATAATGCGACTTCGTGTTTCAGAAGGTTTGCACAGCACTTTTAAGTGTATGGGAACTGCGAATATAACTCGCGAAATGTTAAAGAACCGAGAGTTCTTGGAGACTTGCATTGAGCGTAATTTATCGTTTCTCAAATCTATCCCAAATTCAGTTCAATATTGGCAACAACGTAAGCATGATATTTTCGCTATGATTAGACAACTTGGAAGACCAACAATATTCATGACTTTGAGTGCCAATGAAACTCGATGGCCCGAATTGTTAAAAATTTTATATAGACTTTCTGATGAACATATCGCTAATTTAGCAAACCCAGTAGATCAACTGACTGCTTTGCAGCGAGCTACACTCGTTAGTGAGGATCCAGTCACTTGTTGCATTTATTTCAATAAACTCGTGGATACCTTGCTCAACATATTATCTTCGTCAAGATTTAGTCCCTTTGGTGAATATTATGTGGTCGATTATTTCAAAAGAATAGAGTTTCAGCATCGTGGCAGTCCACATGCACACATTTTGCTGTGGTTAAACAATGATCCTAAAGAAACAATTTCAGAGGACATGTCCGCTACAATTGAACTTATTAATAGACTTTGTTCCATCAATTCTAACAGTAATCAGGTACATAAGCATACATTTACCTGTTACAAACGGAACGAAAAGCGATGTCGGTTTAATATCCCATATTGGCCCATGGATCAAACAAAAATTATTTTGCCAATGCCATCGAATGACTCCCGTCGTAATCGGTTGATGAAAAAAGGTGAAGAAATGCGCGAAAATTTGAATATAAAAATTTATGCGACATTAGATGAATACCTTTGCGATTGTAATTGTTCATACGATGACTACTTGGATGTAATTCGTGCCTCCACACCAAGACCTATAATTCTTTTGAAACGTTCCATGGAAGAACTTTGGACCAACCCGTATAATAAATGGGTTGCAAACAAATTACTGTCAAACATGGATCTTCAATTTATTCTAGATGAATATTCATGTGCTGCGTATGTTGTTGAATATGTTAATAAAACGAACAGAGGTATTAGTAACTTACATCTCGAATTAGTTAAGTTACAAGAAGAATACCCTGATCAAGATTATGCTTCATTACTGAAAAAAGTTAGTATTAAAATGCTAAATTCAGTAGAAATGTGTGCCCAAGAAGCTGCTTGGTACTTACTACGTCAACCAATGTCAGAAGCCAGCCGGAAAGTACAATTTATACCCACCATGTGGCCACATGAACGTATAAAGTCTAGAAAGCATACTAAACAAATGGACGAGGAAGGAATTGATGATGATTCTACCGATGTTTGGACGCTGAACATAGTACAAAAATATGAAAAGCGTGCAGATCTCGATGACATTTGTTTAGCTGACTTCGTAGCGTGTTACACGAAGGATAACAGTAACACGAATTCGTATAAGAAGCGAAATGCACCTCGCATAGTGCGATGGTTGAAATATAAAATGTCTGAATTAAACGATTACAAGCGTGAAATGGTTCTTCTGTTTCTACCATTTCGAAATGAAGCTTGTGATATTCTTGATCGTAACAAGTTCATAGATTTGTATGATCAAAATAAAACTATCATATTCGACAAGTTAAAAAGTACGGGTGTGTAATGTCAGAGACATAACTGGATGTCGTGAATACGAATATGACACGCTTTATTTATACTTCCGAATTCGAATTGGTAGTTGATCGATTGTTTGAATTGTGCAACTTCCCCCTCTTTCATTACTAGAATTTTAAACGATGCGCCTAGACTAGATTACAGATTAGTTACATTAATCATTCTGAAACGCAATTAAATATTATGAAATAAGCAGTATAGTTCTTTATAATAAAATAATGGTGGCTCTGAAAAGAACCTTTTATGAAAGCGTTCGTGATGGAGAGTGACGAGTTGAGTTCGAATTCCGATGGATTACGTTGACTTTCGATGGATACCGCTGACTTCCTTCATCTGTTTCCAGGCTGACCAGGCTGTTGTTCGTGGGTGCGATACTGATATGGTTTGTGTAGGTATAGCGTTCACAATCGATTACAATCTTTCAGTAAAGGAAACTTCAAGTTGCTGGATTGATCAATGATACAATAGGCCTGTGATATGAAAAGTATGAAATATATCTACGGCTTTCTACATTGATGTTCCTAGCAAAAACAAGATCGATACATGTGCCTCCAAGCGTAGTAGCTTGTGAAGGATCAGATTCCATATCCAGCTTCATATACTTGCTCATGAAATCAATGAATTTAATATTATCTTGTTTTGAGGCATCTATATTGAAATCCCCCACAACGATCATCGGTGTAATTTTACGAGAATATAAAAATAAATTACGCGTGATGAAAAATTGCTTCTCTTTGTAAGTTGTATCTGGCGAGATATATAGAACAACTAACAGTGTTTTTATACCATTTAGCATAATATCGATTGCACATATGTCGCCGAAATTGTCAGCCAACAACAAATTTTCATCATATTGCTCACGAGTTTATGAACAGTAGCAATCAAAGACGCAGTGTCCTTTAGGTAAATTGCAACACCACCAGCTCTACAATTAGAACGTTTATATTCGGCGATGCAATTATAGCCTGTTATACTCACTGCAGAACAATTGTCCAACCAAGTTTCACTAAATGCTAAAATATCAATTTTGGTTAGTATATTGTCAGTGAAAATATCTGAAGCATGAGCATTTAAGCTTTGAACATTGAAACTGATTAAGCTTAAACCTTGATTTGTCATAGCGATAAAATCCAACAGTGCGTCACTGATTGTGGATAGTTTATGACTGGATAGTCGGTTGAACTCTGTTCTCAGTTCCGTCATTCTGGGCGAATCACTACCCTTTGAGTGCCAAAATTTGAAGAAGTTCTTTTGGTTAGTTAAGTAAAGCCCATCCATTGTTGTCACCCGTGACAATCCAACATATACTAGTTGTTGTTCCAAAGATTTATCGTAGTCAAGTACAATTTCAGAAAATGTACCTCCCTGCGATTTATGGACCGTGAGTGCACATGCACTAACTATCGGAAATTGAATTCTTTTACAGTTGATGCTACCAAGCTTAATATTGGCTGATCGTTTTAATATAGGTACCCAATCAAATTGCAGTTGACCTGGGTTAGAATACACTAAAGGTCTAGATTTGACCTTTAAGCTGGCACCGATAATATTACTCTCAAATTTTAGCCATAATCGAATAATGCGCTCTTCGGGATTATCATCATCATGTTCGATAAATTTAAGCTCTCCTATGGCCCCGTTAACTAGCCCATCTTCGACATCAATGTTAGTTGAGATCATATAGGGCATTCCAAGCGTCAACCGTAATAGATAAGGTAGACCGCCTGTTTCCACTACGCTCATCTTATGCATCTTTAATCTAGCACTAGCTAGTTGTTCCGCATTTCGATAACCTGTGAAAATATCGTTGACAATAAAATCATAGCCATCTCGTTCACGCAATGCTTCCGTATTATATCTTTCAACATCCATATTGCGATGGAAGAGACGTATAGCATTCGGAACATTTTGTTTACACCACTCAGCTGTTCGAAAGCGGCTTTCAATACGCTCATTTTCAGAATCAGTAAGTGGCATACCATTACCTATTTTAGTAAGTATGGAAGAAAATTCAATGTCAGCTTGTCGCATAACTTGAACTAATGGGAAGAAATTAAGTGATTGCCAGAGTACAGGTCCAAGAATAGAGTTTTTACATGGCTTGAAAACTGGCCGTGCGTTCACAGGTGGCAGTTGGCGAAGATCACCACAGAATATTATATGAATTCCGCCAAAAGGATCATCATAGTTCCCAGTGATGTCTTGCAACCGAGTGTGAATAATATTAAGCATATCTGCGCCAATCATGCTTACTTCGTCGATAATAATCGCTTTAACGCCTGCAAAAGCATACAGTTGAAGTGCTTCGAACCCAAGTTTTGAACTACTTCTACGTGCCATTGAAATTCGAAAAGCAGAATGAACTGTAGTGCCTCCAATAGCTACCGCTGCTTTCCCTGTTGATGCACAGGCGACATATGCGTTTTTAAGTAAATTGTGTGCTTGACTAAAACGATTATAAGTCTCCATCAATATTTTCAGAGTAAACGTTTTACCACATCCTGCGGGGCCAGTGAAGAATATCTGCAAAGGCGTGTTCATACCGTCGAACGCATGCAAAATATCAATCAAATGTAAAATCAATTTTCTTTGATCTACATTTGTGGCCCTGACCATAGCACAATAATCCTGTTTGCTCATGACATTGGTACGTTTTTTGATGACAGCTGACAGAGCACCAGTAGGCAACTGTTCTATATCATCATCGTTGGGCTCCATAGTTATGGCCCGTACGTACTCATTGTGTTTATCGTTGGATTTTTGTTGATCATCACTTTCATTTTCTTCTGCAACACGAAGATATTCTTCGACGATCTGTTCCAACTTAATATCACAATCATATTCTTTTAACTTGTCGAATATGATAGTTTTATTTTGATCATACAAATCTATGAACTTGTTACGATCAAGAATATCACAAGCTTCATTTCGCAATGGTAGAAACAGAAGAACCATTTCACGCTTGTAATCGTTTAATTCAGACATTTTATATTTCAACCATCGCACTATGCGAGGTGCATTTCGCTTCTTATACGAATTCGTGTTACTGTTATCCTTCGTGTAACACGCTACGAAGTCAGCTAAACAAATGTCATCGAGATCTGCACGCTTTTCATATTTTTGTACTATGTTCAGCGTCCAAACATCGGTAGAATCATCATCAATTCCTTCCTCGTCCATTTGTTTAGTATGCTTTCTAGACTTTATACGTTCATGTGGCCACATGGTGGGTATAAATTGTACTTTCCGGCTGGCTTCTGACATTGGTTGACGTAGTAAGTACCAAGCAGCTTCTTGGGCACACATTTCTACTGAATTTAGCATTTTAATACTAACTTTTTTCAGTAATGAAGCATAATCTTGATCAGGGTATTCTTCTTTGTAACTTAACTAATTCGAGATGTAAGTTACAAATACCTCTGTTCGTTTTATTAACATATTCAACAACATACGCAGCACATGAATATTCATCTAGAATAAATTGAAGATCCATGTTTGACAGTAATTTGTTTGCAACCCATTTATTATACGGGTTGGTCCAAAGTTCTTCCATGGAACGTTTCAAAAGAATTATAGGTCTTGGTGTGGAGGCACGAATTACATCCAAGTAGTCATCGTATGAACAATTACAATCGCAAAGGTATTCATCTAATGTCGCATAAATTTTTATATTCAAATTTTCGCGCATTTCTTCACCTTTTTTCATCAACCGATTACGACGGGAGTCATTCGATGGCATTGGCAAAATAATTCTTGTTTGATCCATGGGCCAATATGGGATATTAAACCGACATCGCTTTTCGTTCCGTTTGTAACAGGTAAATGTATGCTTATGTACCTGATTACTGTTAGAATTGATGGAACAAAGTCTATTAATAAGTTCAATTGTAGCGGGCATGTCCTCTGAAATTGTTTCTTTAGGATCATTGTTTAACCACAGCAAAATGTGTGCATGTGGACTGCCACGATGCTGAAACTCTATTCTTTTAAAATAATCGACCACATAATATTCACCAAAGGGACTAAATCTTGACGAAGATAATATGTTGAGCAAGGTATCCACGAGTTTATTGAAATAAATGAAACAAGTGACTGGATCCTCACTAACGAGTGTAGCTCGCTGCAAAGCAGTCAGTTGATCTACTGGGTTTGCTAAATTAGCGATATGTTCATCAGAAAGTCTATATAAAATTTTTAACAATTCGGGCCATCGAGTTTCATTGGCACTCAAAGTCATGAATATTGTTGGTCTTCCAAGTTGTCTAATCATAGCGAAAACATCATGCTTACGTTGTTGCCAATATTGAACTGAATTTGGGATAGATTTGAGAAACGATAAATTACGCTCAATGCAAGTCTCCAAGAACTCTCGGTTCTTTAACATTTCGCGAGTTATATTCGCAGTTCCCATACACTTAAAAGTGCTGTGCAAACCTTCTGAAACACGAAGTCGCATTATTTTTGCTGCCATATACAACAGGTGTTTCGGTTTGGCACCTCGCCTATCCTGGCGCCTGAGCTCACTTGTAGCCATCATAAATGGTGTAACATGAACATCAGTTCTATAAGTGCGTGGATACCCGAAATAAATATCTGGAAATGAGAGTTCTTCCGCAAATTCGTCATATATTATTGACAGAGGAATTCTATTCTGAGCGGGCGCAATTTCCAAACACTGGTCTTCATTCCAAAGGAGCGTTTGTTGTTGTCCAATTAAAAGCTCAAAATCACTCTCAGAATCAATACATTCCAGCTCGTTGTCAGGATCAAGTAATGTTGACGATGAGTGGTCAAACTGGTTTAGTTGATCTTGATTGATGACTATATTATAACGACGGTATAATGGAGTATCAACAAGGTACATAAGCCACTTTTTCACAGTAGCTTTTTTAACGAATCCATTCAAATAGGATGATTTGTGAATCGAATGCTTCTTAATGCTAACATTGAATGAATAATCATCATCAATGTTTCTAGGAAGCACGCGAACCATCTCAGAAACATCTACTGGTACATTAATAATTTGTCCCATAATTGAATGACTACCTGCAGCATGACGCAAACGGCGAATCTGCATAAAAGGTATTCTTGGTGAGATGAGTCTCTCACTTATGGGATCAAGTGGAGGTAGACCTAGCGGACGATTGGGATATACAAAACCATTCGTTTTTGCTAGCTTAGGTACAACCCCACGTCTCAAACTGCTTCGGCATGTTTGACATGCTCTAAAGTTATCTGTGGATTCAAAAGAAGCTAATGTAATAAGCAAATTTTCCTCTTCTCTGTTAATCGTTTTCAAATCATTTTGAAACCATAATCGATCGCAAACGCTACACACTACACCAAACTCATTATCAGTAAACCGCTTTTTGAACTCGCGATCAGCCCTTTCATAAACACACATCATATCTATAAAGAAATAAAAAACCATTCATACATTTCATTCTCGGCAGCTAGTAATGGAATGCAAAACTATATATTCTAAGCGTAAAACAATTCATTTTGTCGTGAATACGACTTACTTTACTATGGGGTGCCTTTTCAAAATTTACCCTCTGAGAGAGTGATAAGTTTTTGATCGTGAATATCTCTTGTTGTATCTAACGAATCTACATAATTTTTGCTACATGCCATCGGAAATATGATCACAATTTTATGATAAAATTTTCAGTTTTGTGACATAGTCTCAAATAATTAAAATTAATCTTTTCTGAAATGTTTGGTATAAACGAGTATCAAAGAGAATAATTCATAAGGCGCGTTTGCCTTTCTCGTATTTTTAAAGCTCATAGCTCAGTGATCTGTGAAAGGATTTATATAATCTAACTACCAATAGAATCGAAATTTTTCAATTTAAACGTGTATAGCAAAAGCATTGAAGTATTTCAATAGTACACTATTGAAAAACCTGTCTCATTTGATCCATGTCAACACGAGCCAATCAGAACGCGTTCTAAGGAAGAGAACAAAATATCTGTTGCTGTACAACAAATCGTCCGGGAAAAATGTACCGAAAAGTGGTGAATATCGCAGTGAGTTCCTCAATTTGGTCCTTGTGAATGCTAGAAACGAATCCCTACAACATATTGATAGTTTCTTTCAATGAATTATGCAAATCCGAAATGAAATAATCGACATTAAAATTCTGTATGCGGCTATTTTTATAGCCGTTAGGACCGCCCATTAGTGAAAAAGCTACAAACGAAATCACATAAAAGGAAATCTCTTAACAAAAATTCAATCAGTTTGGATTCTATCGCCACTGCGAGCAGATGTGTTTTGTGTCGTCTGCACAGCTAGTTTCGCTTTCGACAAGAGCGATTACGTCACAGCTGCCAGTCATTAGCATTGGTGAAAAAACAACGGTGGAGAGCATTGCACAAAATCAGCCGTTCTAATGGCCCTAAAAGTTTTCTACAGAATTATTAGGATTTGTTGTTCGCAAATCGTAGGGGAATATCCTCAGTTTACTGCAAATCTAGAACAGTTTGGTTAGATTTGTGCACATTTCGCTGTGTGAAACTCACAGTAAACGAGATCAAGTGAAGCCTTCTTTGTTTTTGCGAAAAATGTTCCAGAGTTTAATGTCGTAGATAATTACGCAATTTGACCTTTCTGAATGCTAGAAACGAGTCCCTTCAGCATATTGATAGTTTGTTTCAATAAATTATGCAAATCTGAAATGAAATAATCAACATTAAATTTTGAATGCGGCTATTTTTATAGCCGTTAGGACCGCCCATTAGTGCAAAAGCAACAAACGAAATCAGGTAGAAACAAGCCTCTCAACAAAAAGTGAAGCCTTCTTTGTTTTTGCGAAAAATGTGCAAAGGGGAATGCTTGCATAATTCATACAATTGATCAACTAATTGATATTCGGAAGTGTTAAGGAACATGTCAGTTGTTTTCGTATTCACGACATCCAGTTATGTCTCTGACATTACCCACCCGCCTTTTTCACCAACATTTTGACATAAAGACATCCTCACATGATAAACATCTCGTCGTTATTGAACGGATGTCTTTCTCCGTGATATTGTTAGCAATTCGAGAAAGGTAAATCCAACACTTTGGTGCAGCTGGAAGTACAGCCATCACAGGCAGGCCAACAACAGCTTTTTTTTCTGGTGCCGCAAGTTAGGGAATCTAAGTCTGATGCCGTACGAGGGTGCTTGTTTGCTGGGCGTTTATAAGTTCCAACGGGGGGAGCTCTGGTGTTGAATTTATCAGAAATCATCTGCAGTTGGGTTCCATTGAACTCTACCATCGATTTTACCTCTTGAAGAGCTATACGATGAGAGTCACGTATATGTGCCACTGTTTCATTCAACGATGCTATAATATTTGATGACTTCATGAGCTTAGCACAAGTGTTGCAAAACCAAAACAAATTAGTTTGCTCGCTGATGAAGGTGAAATTAGGACGAGTAAACGGTGTACATTTTAAGTGCACTACGCTGTCACAAAAACCTTGGCACTTTAGATAATCCAGAGTGGTAACTGGCACCGAACACTGTGAACAGATTGACTCCATTGTTTTGTACAGAGTTGACACGACGTATGCCTTTGTTGTTATATACAACTATCGGGATCGGATGATGAATATCAATTTCGAAATCACACGATAAGTTGAACAGATTTCACAGTTTCCACAGTTGTAACTGGAATTAACTGTTACAAACAATCAAAGAAACGTAATCGGTGAGCGAAATTGCTTGTTAAAACAACAGAAAATAGCAAAGTAACTAGCGCGATGTAAGTCACAACCAAAACGTTAAACGTCAAAACAGTGTTTTGAAATTGTGTATATCTTTAAAAACTCTGCTCCAATGATTCCAGGAACACACAAATCTTTTACTATATAAAATCTAACTCTGTAACGAGTTTTTCCAATCACCAACTTGACTTCTACTGACCCAATAGTCTGTGATTGTGTTCCATCAAAGCCTGCAATGTATAAATTATCTTCATAGCTTATTTTCGCGACGGTATCCCATCTCATTACGTTATAAAATGCTCCAGTATCGAGTTTCTCGTTAGGTCTATTTGCAGCAGTAAATTTTACAAATAACTGATTGTTTTTAGCACAATCTATTTTTAACATTTCTTGACATACACTGAAATAAAAATCTTTTTTATATTCATTAGATTCGTCATATGAATCGTATGCATCGTATAACTCATTGAAGCCATATGGAATAATGCCATAACAATAATTTTCATTTTAAAATTCCCGCGCTTGTCCAATATGTAAACTTTTATTCTCTCAACGATGGCAACACTTTTATACACATTCTGTCAAATTTTGCGCATATCGTACGATTAGTTTTTGTTTGGCGTCTATACAAAGAAATTGAAAAAAATCCGTGTAGCAATTTTTACAATTGATGAAAATTTAGAACAACGGCTCGCCTTCGAAGCGCCATTCGGTCGATTGTTGTGCGGTTTCGACGTCATATTCATAGATCCACACCTCATCACCAGTTATGATGCATTCGATGATCACTATCTGCGTTGGAAATCATCTCTTTGGCCACATCAACACGACGCTGTTTTTGAATGAAATTCAGCTTTTTTGGCACCAGTGATGCGTTTCAAACCCAAAACATCAGTTAAAATGTGTTCGGCTGATCCATAAGAGATGCCCAACAACACAGCAATCTCTCTAATCGGTACAGAACGATTTTGCAACACGATTTGCTTCGCCGATTCAATGTTTTCTTCAGTAACAGATGTTGTTGGGCGGCCAGGGATCTCATCATGATCCAAGCTTGTACGATCACCTTTGAAGCGTTTATACCACTCGTATGCCTGTGTTTTTCCTAGACACGATTCATCAAAGGCCATTTCTAACATTTTCAACGTTTCGGAACACTTAAATCCATTTGCAACATAGAATTTGATGCACGCATGTTGTTCTAAATTTTCATCCATTATAAAAATCGCCACATTATATTTACAGATTGGATAAGCGCGGGAATTTTAAAATGAAAATTCCGGTTCTTTTTTTATCATAAGGTATATACGACGACACGACCAGGCACTCCGAAGAACAATCAGAATAAAAAGTGATCGTGAGCGATTTACCGTCAGTTACCAGAAATATTGCGGCCCCTTGATAATGATAAAAATAATGTTCTTGAGCAACACTGCTTAAGTTGCTACGAACTAGTTTCCTAGGAGTCCCACAATAAATAAACAAACCATCTGAAGAAGTTCTATAAATTTCATTTTGATTTTCATCAGCGCAAAAGTTAATAAAAACTCACTAATTATTCTGAAGAAATACCCAATTTAAGGGCAATAAAGCGACGAAAAATACTATTGGTGGTAGAGAAAAAATATTTCAACTGAAAAAAAAACGAAATAGTATGAAGAAAAGGATTGATAATCAAGATAATTGAAATTGATTGTGAAAGTTGTATGTTAACAATGACGTTAACAAAGACGAAGGAACTTGTGATATTGGTCTTCTAAAGATATTGATTTAGAATCTTTTACCACCTACAAGTATACCTATGCTGGTCAGCACGAAACGAAGATGTCATTTTATTGTTGAGATGAATCCGACACCCTTGTCATTAGACTACTTCAACAGATTCCAGCCGCCTTACGGAAGACCGTAGTTACTACTTATTTTCTGCTTGGGAAACAAATAATGAAATTATTTGAAGTAGACCAGTTTTTACGGGTGGCTTTTGATGTGTATTTCAAAACTTCAAAACCTATAATTTTTATCATATTCCATATCTTAAGAACCTTTATTTCAGCGCTTTTCAAGTGTTTTTCATGTTATACAAATTTTACATGCACTTTACGAAGGCCTCCAAGGCACTGAGAGTAGAAGTAGAGGAGAAACTCTAATTTCTAAAATATGACGGCGTGTTGTTTCACATGTACACTCGTTGATAACGAGAGTTGAACGATTTGGAACAAATAAAGAAGTGGCGAACAATTGAAATCGTTTTACTACAGTCATTAGTCATTAGAAAAGTCATTAGAAAATAACAAATATGAATTCTGTATTTGTACCGATGAAATGCTACTTTGGAATGAATTAAAAATAAAGTCAAACCTTAAAGTACCTTTAATTCGTTGTAAACGATTTTTCTTTGCATGTCGTAGAATAGTATTGATATATCTATTTTACTCCGCTTTATCATTTATGTGTACTAAATTTTGATTATTGGACAGATGACTTCAAACTTTACCACCTTTTGAAAACTCATTAATAAATCAGATAGCAGATACCGACAATACATTGAAAGTACCCAATACAATAAATCTGCCATTTTTTGCATGATCGAGCCCCGGCTAGTGCTGACGAAAGACTCTATCTAATTAAACTGATCGATCTACGGCTCTAACATGTGATGAAACTTGAGAACTTGCAACTAATCGCGAAAAAAGGATCTTTCCTTCGAAGCAGTTTGTATTTGTTTACATTTCTCAAGTCTTCAATATGCAGTAACCAAGGTGACGAGAACTGTTATTCAAAATCAATAAATCATCATCTGGTGTTGCCAGTTTCAATAGTTTTTCCAACGATTTCATTTTGACATTACCAGTTACTGAGGGGTAGTTAAATTTGCGATACAGTTTCGATAGACGAGTGGCAGGTCGTGTCGTCGGTATATAACTGACTTTCGCCTCCTCTTTCAGGAGTTTCACTCTTTTGCCGTCTTGTTAATCGTTGAGCTATGCTTCCGATATTACTCCCACTGTCTGATGGGCTTCTATTATCGGAGGATGTGATTTCGGATTCGTTTGATTTTTTTTCTAGATGCTTCGTCTTTAGCCCTAGCTATAATGTATATGTACTTCAGTTCATCCCATGAACTCTCAACAAACTCTTCCAATTCCTTTTTGAGAGTAATTCTTTAACACGCCTTGTAGCGCTCTAGCCCGTGTTTGTTCAAATATACTGTTTTTTCCCAGGCAACCTCCAAATCAGTTCCATTTATTGATTTATCAAAGACCCCTTTAAATTAGAAAACAAATCCCCTGGATGGTGTTATATATAATTTTTAGCAGTAAATAATTACGATCTTGACCGTGGTTGTGGTCGACATTCATTATAGGGAATAGACTTGACCTAGTCTCTCATTACTGATCAGTGTATAGCACAATGCTTCAACTGCAACGAGCCCTGCGCGATCGATTTTCGTTCACGTTTGCATTTTTGTTTATTATTAAGCCAGCCCAACTCGGTGCTCTCGAATTTGTCATGCAAGCTTTGTGCGTAATTCCGATCAGCACAAAATACCTGCCTTTGTCATTCATTATTTCGATAGAAGTCGTTCAACCTATATTCGATCGGCTCATTAGGCTCGATGCGTGCAACTTGTATTAATGACATCGCGTCACGTGTACTGATTCCATACTTTCTTTCCCTAACAATATTGCGAGGCAATAGGCCCTAAAACCCAATATGCGAATACGATCCACTTTTATTAGCACTAATGTACCAATGTTTTTGATTTTACTACAAGATCATTTCCAAACAAGAATAATTTCGTGGACCGCTATAAGGGTCGACGGCATAGGCTGCACCAAAACACCGTACCAATGCTCGTGATTGAATGTTATTGTTTACCGTACGCGATTCATATTATACTCAAAGTCAATGTTGTCAATTATTATTATCATATACCGCTTCTTCCCCCCGTACCTTATTCTTATTTTGGTTTGCTAGCCTTCTAGCCTCAAATATGGCCGCGATCATTTTGGTGTGTTACTTAGCAACGCATTTTGCTGTGGGGCGGAGCCATACGCGCTGGTTTTCCACCTTTTTAAATATATACTTCGTGGCATGCACTCCTGTTTCCGAATTCGCTGACTTGCTTTGCTATATTAGTCCAAGAACGGCTGTCGTTTCTTACTCTCAAAATGATGCGTCAAAATAGCGATTCCCTCGCTCATACGCGTAAGGTTTGGTTGCCCCCCCCCCCCCTCTCAATCACCTTGACTTTATAAACATATTACCAATGCCAACTGTTTTGTTGGTCGTGGTTTATTGTTCATTTAGAGAGGGAAAACAGGAAAACTCTTCCGCCTTAATGCCAGAATGGAAGCCTCAATAGTTTATACCCGGACTTTTTCATTAGTACATGTGCCCTTGGTACAAAAAACCGTGGTCTAAGTTTGTTGCTTCTAACGAACTTGAAACCTGATCGAGCTCATGCCAGGGTAAATACAGTAACGGTAATCAATTTTACTTTATTCACTCTATTATTATTAATCCGTTGATCATCATTTTTGGCTCCAATTCTTTTCCTCTAGCACTATTGGCGTTCCCCTGACCGCTTTCCTAGCGGCAAACACCGCTGTCACCAGATGAATATCCCACCGCTGTTACCAGATGAATATCCCACCGCTGTCACCAGATGAATAGCCTGTATTGCCACTCAGTCCGAGTGGCGTGTGTCGAGGATTGGAGGGGTGTTTTTTACAATTAGAGATAATAATTTTTTTTGTTCTTCTTGAAACTTTTATTTCCTTTTATTACTTCACAATTAAGGCTTTTACACAATGGCAGCGAACTACACAATGGCAGCAAATTTTTCGCAAAACCGTTATCACTTGTTATCTTTTCTCGGTAACACTAAAGTGGATCTATGCTTCTTGTGCTGAATGTTTTGTTCACGAAAAATAGCTATTGTCCCTCAGTGAATGTTTCTTCTTCCACTTGCTACCATCAGGCTGGCAAATCCGATATTTACTCTTATTTATCACTATTCAAAAAGTGCGTTTAACGAGTTTTTTTTCCTTACAACGATATTGTACACGAAATGGTACTACTTGAAAAACTATTATTTACACGACAACGACGTTTTTCTTTTTAGTGTTAATCGCGCAATGAATAATATTTTTATTTCGTCCTAAAGTTTCAGTGGCTACGCTCTAAACTACGACGACCGTGACTTTTGACTCTCTGAAACTGACTGGCTGCTAACTCTTCTCAACTAAAGGTTTTTAAAATCCTAACATTTACTTTCGGGTGAAGCCCGAAGATTTTAGTACAAGCTGAGCTTGCGATTTTAAGTAGAAAGTTCATCCACTTTCTCCCAAAGTTCTACCAAAAGCCGAGATCATTGTCACTATGCCAGTGTCCGTGAAAATGACTTTGTTTCTACAACATCGCTGGGCTGACTAATGCTTCTACAACAAGGCTGCGTTTACGCTGATATGAGGGTTCACTTGATGAGTTTTCTTCATAACTTCCTACCTTTCTACTTGAAAATTTACCGCCTTTTCAACGCAAAGCGGACACTACAAATTCTCACGTTTACTTTTCGAACTAAATATTAGCCCAAACAGTTTCCAAAGAATGATGACGATTGCCATGGCTGGACTTACACCCGAACATTCATTCGTTTACATTAATGTCGCTCGGCACTCTGCAAGCATCGACCCCGCGTGATATCTGTGATCTCTTTGGCAAACACTTCAGCAGCGTTTTCTGTGAAGAAAATCTGGCTAGTAATAACATCTTCGAAGCTGCCAACAATGTCCCTTTACGCCCTTTTACTCGGGTGTACCTCAAGGCAGTCATCTTGGACCCTTTTTATTATTACTTTATCTGAACGATTTGAACCATTCGAAGCTATTCAGCGTAAATTTATTCGTTTTGCTCTTCGTAGTCTTCCTTGGAGAGATCCCAACAACCTCCCGAGCTATCAGGAACGCTGTAAACTGATCGATCTACACCTGTTGTCTGTTTACCGAGATCTCTCCAGAGCAATATTTGTGTCAGATGTGTTGCAATCTCAAATTGATTGCCCCGAATTGTTAGGCAAACTAAATTTAAATATTCATTCTCGAAATCTTCGATCTCATCAATTCCTGAGAATTCAAACCGCTCGCACTAATTATGGCTATAATGAACCTTTCTCCAGTATGTGTCGTCTATTCAATCGATGTGCTCATGTATTTGATTTTACCCTGTCTCGCAATACCATAAAACAATTTTTTTAAACACAATCTCGAACAGTCCTTCCAACTCCAATACTTAAATTCTAGATTTAGCTTTAGGGTGATTTAGTATCGAATCCACAAGTTTAGTTTAGTGCTCCCTTAGTAAGTCTGCTTCCATTCTCTATCGATTATGCAACCAAGAATAATATTCACCATTAGGTTTGTTTCTAACATCCGCTCGACTATCTCGATTCCCCGGCTGTCCACCATCTTCTTCGGAACTAACTAGATCTTTATGATGTTACTAATATTTTTTGCATCCCCCTTCTTCATCTTTTCACCATCTTTTGAGACAATTAACTTGATCTATTCCCGCTTTCTACTTCTTTCGAAACGCCCCCCCCCCCCCCTTCCACCCCTTCGAATTCCTTCGTAATTCCCTTTACTACAATATTCACTTCTATCTTTTTCTCTCCTTTTTTCCTGCATTGCCGCTCTCCGAGTGCCACTCTCTTTGATGTCCAGCATGCCGGACACCCGCCGAGTGTTTGTGACTTGGTGGTTTTCCCGCGGACCTTCACGGACAGCAGGATGCGGCCCTCAACGTCACCGTCCAGTCACTCTTGACCCTCGCCGGGAGTAATTTTACTTTAAGCCCTTAGTATAAAGCAGTATATCTGCTGGATCTTTGTAATCTGTTGACATAAAAAGATGAGGAGGTTTTATGCCTGCTGGAGAGAGAGATTGTAAATTTCAGCTCCAGCGGGCTTTTTCTGCTCCCAAATAAATAAATACATAAATAAATAAATAGATATAATAGTGGTAGGATGTTCCATCCAACACCATTTACAAAATTTTACAAAAGTTTTTGAAAGGATTAGAAATTACAACCTAAAATTAAACCCAAACAAATGTAAATTTTGTAATACCGAATTGGCATATCTAGGACATAAAATTACAGATAAAGGAATACTACCTGACAGTACAAAATACGACACCATCCGCAACTACCCGATACCGAAAAACAGCGATGACACTAGACGATTTGTAGCATTCTGTCATTATTATCGTAAATTCGTACCAAATTTCGCAACGACAGCACAACCTTTTTTATCAACTCCTTGAACTTAGAACATGGCGATAGTGACAAAGTACTAGACGTGATAGTGACGGTAAAGGAAATCAAATTTAGAAGTGGCAGTTTGTGTTAAGCCGTGCTAAGCAGAAGAAGGTGAGAGTTTTTTTAACCGGGCGGCCACGCAACGGATATTGTGCATCAGAACGAAGACAAAACAGAAGACGATGTACTGTGCCTCAGATTTTTTTTTGGAAAGGATTGTTTTTCGTTTCCGAAGTTTTGTTCGGTTGTACTACTGAGACGGGAAGAGGAAGACACCGTTTATCATTACGACCAACTCTGAATGGATATTTAGAAGTGACGTGATAAGAAAATGTTATTCTCCGTTGGCCAAAGGCAAAGGCGTTGTGCAGTTCTTCGATGTTGAAAACTGCGTTTGCTGATCTGAGAGCAACAAATAAACAAACAAAAATCAGAAGAAGGCGAAGCCTCGATTTGAGGCGTTGTGTTTTGTTTCGCGGAGGCGACATTTTTTATTTGGCGAGCGTCGTCGTCGTCTTCGTCTGGAAACGGTAGACATCAATTTTAGAAGTGCGAGCAACGAGTACAACATCGCAGACGTACACCCACTATGATGCTGCCAAAAAAAACAAAAGGTAAATTATTAGGGACAGTTTAGGAATAATCTAATCTAATTAAATTATGTAAAAGAAAACGAACAATTGGAAGTCAATGAAAAAAAATAAGAAGTAGTAAAAAACAGTTTTACACTTTTCTTCATTACAAATGGAAGAATCCTTCTGGACAATATCGAGTTGTGGGAATTAATCGACAATTTCCTCCAGGAAGTCATAAACAATCGAAGACGCGATTAGCACCGTAGAGTCATTTCATTATTTTTCCTTTCCATATTATTTCAGTTCGATATTGTAGATATTGAATACTAACTACATAAAATATTGAAAAAACGCTGGATGCAGAAAGTATTTAAAACAGCACAAACATAAACTCAATCGCATAAATATAATATAAATATATATATATGTATATATATATATATATATATATATATATATATATATATATATATATATATATATATATATATATATATATATATATATATATATATATATATATATATATATATATATATATATATATATATATATATATATATATATATACATATATATATATATATATATATATATATATATATATATATATATATATATATATATATATATATATATATATATATATATATATCTATATTATTATATAGATATTATAATTTTAGCACTTTCACTAACAGATGTGATATTTACCATTAACTAAATGACAATAGAACAACTTCATGAATAATTTAAAATACTTTTAACTATAAATAACAATTTAAGAATATCAATTAACAAAAAATTTGAAACAGAAACTTTAACGACAAAATTAAACTACGCCAACGCGCTATATGCACAAGTACAAAGCAATCTACTAGAAAACGAAGACTCATTATCAAATACAGAATTAACATTTCTTGTTGAAGAAGCAAGGAATGCAATTACAGACATTTGTACTACAGAAACCACGAAACTACAAGAAAAATTAACTGACGAGAAAAAATACTGATTTCAAAATGACAAACGCAACACCAGCAGGCTTTGACATCCTCCAGGACAGGGTTGCGAACGGTACCGGAGAATGACACGAAACAGCAGACAGTCAAACCGCTCAAATGGTAGCTGTAGCCGAATGAACTTTGCGTGACTGCAGCGGATAAAAATGTCATAGCTCTCATGACATTTTTTCTCGTGGATGTACCTGTATGCTCTCATCGGTAGCTGTTCTACTCTCTTCAATCAGAGAATGGCTTACCACAAAGAACAGTTTCTCCTTTCAAATTCTACAGCTTTCGAGAGACATCCACCAACAAGGCTCAACGTTGAAATTCGTTTTATGCCTGTTCTCACGCGGTGTATGGAGACATACACATGGAAGTTTTGGTCCGCTATGCTGACGGTTTTTCTGTATTCGTTGTTGTGTCTCCGCATTCTCGTTGGAAGGAAGCGGTTCAGTGAGCAAAGCTGAAAAGCAGAGTAAACTAATGCTTTGATTTACAGCCAGTGGTGGCACCGAATTTGTAGAGGTTTGGTGCATAATGTATTATATATATATATATATATATATATATATATATATATATATATATATATATATATATATATATATATATATATATATATATATATTGTTCCGGTTGTCGAATCGCTGCCCGCTGCGTTTTTTTCATTACTACGTTTGTTTCATAAGGATTCTTAGTGTCAGTAGGATCGTAGTACCAAGTAATGCCAAGACTTTGCTTTGCTTCATAAGGCATTTTTCTTCGCCGTTGCAATACATTTCGAATATCATATAAGTATGTCGGAATTCATAAGTTCATCTAAATACTGTTTTTACCAAGCGATTTACTATTATAAATTACATTAAATAAAAACATTCATTTTGTACATGATCGTATAACTATTCCAGAATTCCAGGTTGCCCGCTGCGGTGTCAAGCAATATAGACAGCGTCGCTCCCACTGCGCTCCCACAGTGCAGTTCAGAGCAGTCACTACCGTTATAGAAATGTCATGACATTTCGAGCTCGCGACATTTTCAATAACCTTAAACGAAAATAAATGCAGCAGCTACCTATCCAGAATGTACGTATACTACCGCAGAGCGCACGGTGTGGCTTTGACTGCTGTGAGAGAGTGCGACAAAATGAACTATTCTCAATGTTGCTGTCGTGTGTCGTGACTCTCACGACTGCACCTAGCTATCGTGTCATTGCGTGTTGGCTACTGTTAAACGCAGCAGCTGAGCGGATCGTTGGCAGTGGCTGTCTTGTGCATAGCGATAGTTAAAAAAAATGTCAAATTTTCGCACCCCTGCTCCAGGCAACGGCGTTAGAACAAATGTACGACGGCACGCTTTTAGGATTGGCGCCTTCACAGACTCTGTAAATCTATTAGTAGAGATTACAACAGCAGAACACTTACCAATGGCAACAAAATTTATAAAAACACGTTTATCAGGTAAAGCAAGGTTGGGTCTACCTTATAATATAAATAGTATAAATTATATCGTTTGTACGATTTATCTTCCTCCGGACCGTTGTCGTGACTTACAGCTTATTAATATACACATTGAGTCGATCATGATTGTCGGTGATTTCAACTTTCCCGACTTTCATTGGTGTGCCACTTCCGATGGATTTCCGTTTGCTGACCCCGTATTATCAACATTCCATATTGGGATTACCACTCTGCTCGACTGGTACAATCTTGATTTGTTACGACAGTTGAATAATGTCGTCAATAAGAACGGCCGAATGCTCGACCTCTGCTTTTCCAGCAAATCTGACGTTCAGGATCAGTTCTCCAACATTTCCTCTTGTCAAATCTGTTCGACATCATCCTCCGCTGCATATTATTCTCGAGACTAAACGTTTGTCCAGCAACCATGACGCACCTGCCATCATCAGCTATAATTATAAAAAAGCCGACTATACTAGCATGACTGACTTCCTATCGAACATCGGCTGGGATGAAATTCTTGACAACGATGATGTCAACGCCGCTGTTCAGACCTTTTCTAATGTTTTGATGAATGCGATTGATTACTTCGTACCAAAACGGTCCATACGAAATTCTCGGCATCCGCCGTGGCAAACTGTTGAATTAAGACACTTGAAAACTACCAATAGAGCTGCTCTGAAACAATTCTCCAAACATGATGGATATGTTCTGCGAAATCGTTATGTGAAGATAAATCAGATATACAAAAAAAAAAAAAACACGAAGCGCTGCCGTGCACGCTATTTAAATAATATACACCGTACAATGAAATCTGACCCGAGAGCTTTCTGGAAGCATGTTAATGAGCAAAGGAAAAAATTTGGTTTGCCATCACAAATGCAATTCGGAGATCGTATTGGTTCGTCTACTCAAGACAGCTGTTCTCGGAAAGGTTTGCAAGTGTTTTCTCTTGCGATTTTCTATCTCCGCAGGAAATAGAACGCGCCGCGAATAATGTTCCTGTATCCAATTATGCTTGGCACTCGATCAACATAGACGAGGAATCAATACAAATAGCAATGGTTGGTATGAAGGCTTCCACCTCTGTAGGCCCAGACGCCATACCAGCAGTCATCTTAAAGAAATGTTTAACTGGGTTAATTGCCCTTTGCCTTTTATTTAATAGCTACGGGAGTATTCCCCAACTTGTGGAAAGCTTCATTCATGTTCCCGATCTACAAAAAGGGTGACAAAAGAGATATAAACAACTACCGTGGTATAACTTGTATAAGCATTATCCCAAAGCTGTTCGAAAAAGTAATACTTACTCCAATTTTTAATCATTGCAAGCAGTATATCGATGATTCCCAACATAGGTTTATGCCTAAGCGTTCCACAACCACCAATCTATTATCCTTTAAATCTTACGTGACCATCGCAATGCCAAATGGTTTTCAGACGGACGTAATCTATACCGATATTTTCCTCGCCTTCGATAAAATTAACCATGACATCACAATAGCAAAACTGGATCGACTAAACGTTTCGAGTAGTACCAAGTAATGCCAAGACTTTGCTTTGCTTCATAAGGCATTTTTCTTCGCCGTAGCAATACATTTCGAATATCATATAAGTATGTCGGAATTCATAAGTTCATCTAAATACTGTTTTTACCAAGCGATTTACTATTATAAATTACATTAAATAAAAAACATTCATTTTGTACATGATCGTATAACTATTCCAGAATTCCAGGTTGCCCGCTGCGGTGTCAAGCAATATAGACAGCGTCGCTCCCACTGCGCTCCCACAGTGCAGTTCAGAGCAGTCACTACCGTTATAGAAATGTCATGACATTTCGAGCTCGCGACATTTTCAATAACCTTAAACGAAAATAAATGCAGCAGCTACCTATCCAGAATGTACGTATACTACCGCAAAGCGCACGGTGTGGCTTTGACTGCTGTGAGAGAGTGCGACAAAATGAACTATTCTCAATGTTGCTGTCGTGTGTCGTGACTCTCACGACTGCACCTAGCTATCGTGTCATTGCGTGTTGGCTACTGTTAAACGCAGCAGCTGAGCGGATCGTTGGCAGTGGCTGTCTTGTGCTTAGCGATAGTTAAAAAAAATGTCAAATTTTCGCACCCCTGCTCCAGGCAACGGCGTTAGAACAAATGTACGACGGCACGCTTTTAGGATTGGCGCCTTCACAGACTCTGTAAATCTATTAGTAGAGATTACAACAGCAGAACACTTACCAATGGCAACAAAATTTATAAAAACACGTTTATCAGGTAAAGCAAGGTTGGGTCTACCTTATAATATAAATAGTATAAATTATATCGTTTGTACGATTTATCTTCCTCCGGACCGTTGTCGTGACTTACAGCTTATTAATATACACATTGAGTCGATCATGATTGTCGGTGATTTTAACTTTCCCGACTTTCATTGGTGTGCCACTTCCGATGGATTTCCGTTTGCTGACCCCGTATTATCAACATTCCATATTGGGATTACCACTCTGCTCGACTGGTACAATCTTGATTTGTTACGACAGTTGAATAATGTCGTCAATAAGAACGGCCGAATGCTCGACCTCTGCTTTTCCAGCAAATCTGACGTTCAGGATCAGTTCTCCAACATTTCCTCTTGTCAAATCTGTTCGACATCATCCTCCGCTGCATATTATTCTCGAGACTAAACGTTTGTCCAGCAACCATGACGCACCTGCCATCATCAGCTATAATTATAAAAAAGCCGACTATACTAGCATGACTGACTTCCTATCGAACATCGGCTGGGATGAAATTCTTGACAACGATGATGTCAACGCCGCTGTTCAGACTTTTTCTAATGTTTTGATGAATGCGATTGATTACTTCGTACCAAAACGGTCCATACGAAATTCTCGGCATCCGCCGTGGCAAACTGTTGAATTAAGACACTTGAAAACTACCAATAGAGCTGCTCTGAGACAATTCTCCAAACATGGTGGATATGTTCTGCGAAATCGTTATGTGAAGATAAATCAGATATACAAAAAAAAACACGAAGCGCTGCCGTGCACGCTATTTAAATAATATACACCGTACAATGAAATCTGACCCGAGAGCTTTCTGGAAGCATGTTAATGAGCAAAGGAAAAAATTTGGTTTGCCATCACAAATGCAATTCGGAGATCGTATTGGTTCGTCTACTCAAGACAGCTGTTCTCGGAAAGGTTTGCAAGTGTTTTCTCTTGCGATTTTCTATCTCCGCAGGAAATAGAACGCGCCGCGAATAATGTTCCTGTATCCAATTATGCTTGGCACTCGATCAACATAGACGAGGAATCAATACAAATAGCAATGGTTGGTATGAAGGCTTCCACCTCTGTAGGCCCAGACGCCATACCAGCAGTCATCTTAAAGAAATGTTTAACTGGGTTAATTGCCCTTTGCCTTTTATTTAATAGCTACGGGAGTATTCCCCAACTTGTGGAAAGCTTCATTCATGTTCCCGATCTACAAAAAGGGTGACAAAAGAGATATAAACAACTACCGTGGTATAACTTGTATAAGCATTATCCCAAAGCTGTTCGAAAAAGTAATACTTACTCCAATTTTTAATCATTGCAAGCAGTATATCGATGATTTCCAACATAGGTTTATGCCTAAGCGTTCCACAACCACCAATCTATTATCCTTTAAATCTTACGTGACCATCGCAATGCCAAATGGTTTTCAGACGGACGTAATCTATACCGATATTTTCCTCGCCTTCGATAAAATTAACCATGACATCACAATAGCAAAACTGGATCGACTTGGTTTTGGTACAAACGGCCTTCGATGAATACAATCATATCTCAGGAATCGTCATCTTGTGGTTAAAATTGACGATTGTGCTTCGGAAAATTTTTTTGCAACATCTGGAATTCCGCAGGGGAGCCATCTCGGCTCTTGATCTTCTTGCTTTACTTTAACGACGTTAATTTTTCTCTGGAAGAACCGCGCATATCTTTTGCAGATGACCTCAAGTTCCACCGTGTTATTCGCAACTCAGAGGATTCGACGTTTCTTCAGCGACAAATGCCAATCTTTTCGGATTGGTGCAAATTGAATCACATGACCGTTAATCCAGAAAAATGCTCGATCATTACGTTTACGAGAAAGAAAGTGCCTTTGAAATTCGAATACTTTATTGAGCAATTCATGATGGGTAGATCGCAAGCAACACACCAACTACATTGTGGCTAAAGCTTCTCGCTGCTTTGGATTCAAGATGAGAATGGCTAAGCATCTTACGGATGTTTACTGCTTGAAATCCCTATACTGTTCACTCGTTCACTCTACTATGGAATATTGTTCAGCTGTTTGGAACCCTCACTACCTCAATGGCGTTCATAGAATCGAGTCGATTCAACGTAGATTCGTTCGATTCGCTCTTCACCGTTTACCTAAGAACAATCCTCATCAACTACCGAGCTATGAAAGTCGCGGATTTCTAATCGGTCTAGACACACTGCAATTAAGACGGGAGCTATCGTGTGCTTTAATGATAGCAGATGTTCTGAACGATAGGATCGACTGCCCCACTTTGCTCCGTGAAGTCAACATCAATGATCTTCCTCGAACTCTCCGCAACAACGCTCTTCTAGGATTTCCTTTATGCCGCACCAACTACGGGATAAACGGTGCGATTATCGGCTGTCAACGGTCATTCAATCGAGTGTCATCTGAGTTCGACTTCAATCTTTCACTGCATAAAACAGGGGCCAAATTCTTACATAGTATTAGTATTGGCAAATTGACAGGATTCGTTCGGATCCCTAGAGCGAAACTCAGGGTCAGGTTAGAATTTGCTTTTAGCTGTAATTTTTGCTTGATATTAGAGTTCACATAATAATAATTCAATGGTTAAAACACTTACATTTCTAATCCTTAATTTTAATCTGTATGTCATCTGTCCAAAAATATGAATATGAATTTTGTATTACTTTTATCTGACCTAGCATAAGAAAGGTAGCAGTTAGTCGACAACTTCGTGTCTGGCATATAGCGATGCTGATCAAATACTGATCATCTAAATAGGTAATATCACCGAGTGCTAGCTGACTGTGTTTGTTATCTCGCCTTCAATCACTGGATGATCGGTGTCTTGCGAACTGTCGTCCTGATCATCCCCGACCTGTATTGCTTGAAGTTTTCTGCAACCGTATCAATAACATCAAGGACCGTCAGTTTCGCTACCGGGCGCCGTAGAATGCATGCTGCTGTTTTCACTTCTGCACTGCGAACTCTACCGTCACGTCCCGGAAAATTTCGAAGAACTCTTCCTCTTAACCAACCGTTTCGTTGATGCTCCTCAACAATCAAGTCACCTGCCTCCAGAGGTTTGGTTTCGTCGAACCATTTTGTTCGTTTGGTTATCGTAGGCAGGTATTCTTTTATTCACCGACCCCAAAATTGATCCAAAAGATTTAGATACAGATTCCAGCGAGATTTGAAGTAATCCAGTCCCGTATAGCAGAAAGCTCGAGCATACGGCGTAGATCTCGCTAAAGGAAGTGGAGCCATTCTCGAAATTTTAGGTTTTGCCTTGTAAACTTTACACCACATGCAATGCTTTTGAACTAAAGGTCATTCATAACTTCGATACGTGATATCTTTGTTTCATCTCATTGACCGCCGTTTCGTTGTTGTAGTGTTTGTATTTTCGATGACATACGCAAAACATCGTTATCGTCCAAAAACGGTGAGACCTTGTAAAGCTTACTATCAGAGCCTAGTCCTACGCGCTCATTTTGCGAGACCTTCTGATCTTCATTTATGGTGAGAATTTCGTCAGCATACTCCTCAAATTGTATTTGTTTCCAAACTGTTATCTCTGCAGCTAATATTTCTTCTCGGTTCAGCCACTTAGTATTGTAGATTGCTTCACAAAGTACCTTACGCTGCAGAATATCAATGAATCTGTGAACGTAAGTGACTGCATTGATCAATCTTTCCCATTTTGAAAATCTTCCGAAAATTACTAGTCGCAGTAAAGGATGTAAGTGAACTGCACGAAGCTCTTCAGCAGTTTCAGCCCATGATGTAGTCTATTCCGGCCAACTTGCAGAAGGGAAATTCAGGATCTCTGGAGATTTAGACCATCGACTGCTGCCATCGATTTTGGGCCCTTATCCCCATTTTGTGGCTTCATCAGCAACACGCATTTTGGAAGGAGTCCAAAGGTTTGTTATTTTAAGAGTATGATTTTCAACAATAGACTTTGCCAGTCGTGCTCCTATGACCTATGACCGCGGCTTGCAGTTCCAGTTTAGAAATGGACAGTAGCTTCAATGGTACTACTGCTACTACTTTCGTCTTAGCTGAGACTAGAGAACAACGAACTTCTCCGCTATCGATCATTCTGAAGTAGAATACACATGCATTCGCATCTTCACTGGCATCTACAAACGTATGAAGTTCGATGCTGTTATAGCTTTCCGGATCATACTTAGGAAAATAGTATCGGGAAATACGGACCTCTTTCAGTTGATGCGGAAGATTGGTCCAACGCTGCACCTGAGGAATTAAAACATCCGGAATGCAATCATCTCAGAATATGCCAGATCGCCAAATATTTTGAACGAGTATTTTTCCATGAAACAGAAAGGGCACAACTAATCCTAAGGGATCAAAAATACTCATAACGTCCAGTAAAATCTGCCGTTTAGTAGGAGTAACACTTCCGTCCAGCAATAGATCAATTTCTTGTTTGAAAACTCCGCCGAACACAAAAATCGTCTTCTTGTACCCGGGCCATTCCCAGCACACGTTCATAATCTTGTATTTTGTCAAATTCAAAGGATTTAATTTGTTCCGGTGTGCTGTCACCGATCCTTGATACAACGTTGCTGGAATTCGACAAACAATTTCGTATATAAAAGCCTGCCTTGGAGTGGACTAATTTAACCTGATTGGCTAATTTTACAGCCTCGTTAACTGTAACCACACTATCTAGATAATCATCTACATAATGGTTGTGAATGATAGCGTTTGCTGCTTGAGGAAATTGTTCGGCGTGCTCCTCTGCATTCTTGTTTTTAACAAATTGGGCTGCGCATGGCGATCAAGTAGCACCGTAAGTCGCTACATCCATGAGGTTGCCTACAGTGTGTTTTTATTCCGTGTGTTTTTATTACCATCATCTCGAAAGGCGTAGGTGTTAATAAATTTATTTTCCCCGTATAGGATAACCGGAACTATCTTAAAAAGAACAGCGGGCTCTAGTCGTCGATGAATCGCTATTGTGTTGTTTGTTCTCGGAGTAAAGCTGATTTCCAATGCTGATTCTGGTCGTCCAGGGTGCAATATCCAATGATGACGTTCCTCACAACCGTTACAGCCGCAAACCGATGCCTTACAAGGAAATTTCCTATGAAACATCGAACACCGTCGACATAAATGGTGTTCTTGTACCACATTCCAACGATCAGACAAGGTCATGCCTCGAAAAAATTCACACTCTTTTGTTTTATGTCTCATTTCTTCACAAATCGGGCACGGTTTCACGACTCTTTTGACCGCCACATTATTTGATTCACATTTAACCTCTCCTTTTCTTGCTTTTCTATGGAATGCATGATAACAAACATCCTCTCTTTGTGTTGCCTTTTATCCGTCTTTGCTACTTGCGAACTGTCCACCACGTGCGTAAATGTAACATCGCTAGTGGCTGACACTATATTTGCCATATAATTTCCGAATGTGGCGAGATCAACTACAGGAAAATTACGTTTATAAATTTCCCCGATCAAGTTTCAGATTAGCTGGAAGTTTTTCAATTAGCTCTTGTAGCAGAGATGGGTTCGCAAAATGTGCTAACTGTCCCGCGGCTTGTAAATGTGCACTACAATTATGGCACGCTAGACCAAAACTAATCAATGTTTCCAGGTTCTCCGGTCTTGGAGAAGGCATACCACGAATTCTGCATAATAGCGAATTTATTATCAACTCTTGTTTACCATATATTGTCTTCAAGGTATCAATCACGATAGGAACAGATGAGGGGATCAGCAAGTAACTTCTAACGGCCTCCATAGCATTTCCTCGCAGACATCGTTGAAAACGCATCATGTTCTCTCCATCGGAAAATCCACACATATCTGTAGAACTTTGGAAGCTACTCATGAAAAGAGGCCAATAAACAGGATCGCCCGAAAAGATTGGAAGTTCTTCGGGAACAATGTGTCGCGCTGCTAGCTGCTGGCAACTTGGGCCGCCTAACGGTTCAGACTGTACTGCCGTCGAGGAATGCGCAATTGGAGAAACAACTGGCGATAAACAACTGGACACCGTTTGCACGGAGGGAGGGAGTAAACTCACTAGAGTCCGAGGGGTACTTATGTTTGAGGGCTGGAATACCGATGCATGGTTCGGTAAAGGGCTCAAGTTCTATGATTGATGAGATCTGGTGCGAAGTTCGAGGACTCGTATGAATGAACGACGTACTCGTTTGATTTATTGGAATCATTGTCTTTGAATTCATACATGCCTGACTTACCGAATCTGAAACAAATACGAACTACTTTGTCGACGGATAACCAAGACGGGGGTCATCATTGTTGACTGTGCCAGCTTGCTTGGTAGGTAAAATACCCGGTCTGGTCTCGACTTCCACCCGTTCACCTCTTGTCACGATACACTGGTATTGTGTAGACGAAGGGTGCTGCTGGTGGCATTGATAATTCCGTTCACGGTGTTCTTCGGTGAATTTCTTCTGCCTTGTATCTGCATATCTTGAGCATTTGCGGGTTGAGGCGAAAGTCGAAGGCGCCGCTGAAGATCTTCCATTCTTTGCTGGAGCTCCAGCAGTATGTGAAATCGCTTGCATTCGGTGATGCGAATAACGTCGGTTTCGCTTCTGAGATAGTGGGAGTTTTTGCTTTACTTTCAGCATTCTCGAGGATTGATACTGGTTTCTCTTCGTAGTCTTCGTAGCAGGCTCCGAACCATTACCGAATATACATCCAATGCAAATGCAAACAGCTGTGCCGGTCACTGCACCGAGCGAGCGGCAACAACCACAACAACAGAACCAACCGATGCAAAATAATTTTTTTGAGTAAATGTGTTGACGATAAATCTAAGCGCTTCCAACTTCATTAAGGTCGGAGTGCGAATGACTAACTCAATTTCACATTACTGATAGATTCCGGAGCAGATATTTCAACTTTTAGGGCAAATAGAATAATACCTAACCAAATAGTGAATAGAAATGCAAGAACAAAACTAACTGGAATAACAGACGGAGAAATAGAAACTACCGCAATTACCGAAACAGAACTAATGTTCGGAAATAACGTAACTACTATACATCACTTTCATTTAGTAGGACCAGATTTTTCTATTCAAACCGACGGCATATTGGGCAGAGACTTTTTCATCTCCCACAAATTCCAGATCGATTATGAATAATGATTATTAATTTTTTGCCTTTCTCTATAGAAAGGTATTAGAATTGCTGGAAAAACCGACTTTCGAACGGAGCCTCGGAGACCCATAGTGTTATATACCATTCGACTCAGTTCGACGAGATCGGAAAATGTCTGTGTGTATGTGTGTGTGTGTGTGTGTATGTGTGTGTGCACTTTTAGAAGATATTTGAACGCGCTCAATTTTCTCAAAGATGGCTGAACCGATTTTAACAAACTTGGGCTCGTTTGAAAGCTACTGTCGGGCCACTGATCAAGTTCGAAGATCAAATGGCTGTGACTTTTGGTTCCGGAGATATGATTATATAAGTGACGTAACCGACAAAAAGCGTTGTATTTGAACGCGCTCAATTTTCTCAGAGATGGCTGAACCGATTTTAACAAACTTGGGCTCGTTTGAAAGCTACTGTCGGACCATTGATCAAGTTCGAAGATCAAATGGCTGTGACTTTTGGTTCCGGAGATATGATTGTATAAGTGACGTAACCGACAAAAAGCGTTGTATTTGAACGCGCTCAATTTTCTCAGAGATGGTTGATCCGATTTTAACAAACTTGGGCTCGTTTGAAAGCTACTATCGGGCCATTGATCAAGTTCGAAGATCAAATGGTTGTGACTTTTGGTTCCAGATATATGTTGGCATAAGTGACGTAACCGACAAAACACGATGATTTTTACCGCTCTTATATATATATATATATATATATATATATATATATATATATATATATATATATATATATATATATATATATATATATATATATATATATATATATATATAAGGGTGCCAAAATTTTGGGATCACCTCTATTTTCGTTAAGTTCTAGTGCTCAAAAGTTTAAGCACCTCGAAAAAAGCCTTCATGCAAAATTTGACCTAAATCGGACATGCGTAAGGGGTGCTGCCCGGCTGTAATGGTTTGACAATTTTCGATCTTGAAAAAGCACCATAGGGGGGAGTACATGAAATTTCCAAAATCGAAAAATTTTTTTGATGCCGAAACTCTTAAAACTTCATGAAACATCGAAATTTAGTGTCATCTCGAAAAAAAATTTTTTTCGACAAAGTCAACTTTCTGGGACATAGAAAAAGTCGACTTTTTCAAAATTTTTTTTTTTCGAGATGACACTAAATCTCGACGTTTCATGCAATTCTAAGCCTTTTGGCTTAAAAAAATTTTTTTCGATTTCGAAAATTTCATGTACTCCCCCCTAATGTGATTTTTCAAAATATATGAAAATTCCACTAAGTGGACTAAGAAGGCTTTTTGCCTTTCTCTACAGAAAGGTATTAGAATTGCTGGAAAAACCGACTTTCAAACGGAGCCTCGGAGACCCATAGTGTTATATACCATTCGACTCAGTTCGACGAGATCGTAAAATGTCTGTGTGTATGTGTGTGTGTGTGTGTGTGTGTGTGTGTGTGTGTGTGTGTGTGTGTGTGTGTGTGCATGTGTGCATGTGTATGTGCACTTTTAGAAGATATTTGAACGCGCTCAATTTTCTCAGAGATGGCTGAACCGATTTTAACAAACTTGGGCTCGTTTGAAAGCTACTGTCGGGCCATTGATCAAGTTCGGAGATCAAATGGCTGTGACTTTTGGTTTCGGAGATATGATTGTATAAGTGACGTAACCGACAAAAGGCGTTGAATTTGAACGCGCTCAATTTTCTCAGAGATGGCTGAACCGATTTTAACAAACTTGGGCTCGATTGAAAGGTACTATCGGGCCATTGATTGAGTTCGAAGATCAAATGGCTGTGACTTTTGGTTCCGGAGATATGATTGTATAAGTGACGCAACCGACAAAAAGCGTTGTATTTGAACGCGCTCAATTTTCTCAGAGATGGCTGATCCGATTTTAACAAACTTGGGCTCGTTTGAAAGCTACTGTCGGGCCATTGATCAAGTTCGAAGATCAAATGGTTGTGACTTTTGGTTCCAGATATATGATGGTATAAGTGACGTAACCGACAAAACACATTGATTTTTACCGCTATTATATATATAATGGTGCCAAAATTTTAGGTTCACCTCTATTTTCGTTAAGTTCTAGTGCTCAAAAGTTTAAGCACCTCGAAAAAAGCCTTCATGCAAAATTTGACCTAAATCGGGCATGCGTAAGAGGTGCTGCCCGTTGGTAAAGGTTTGACAATTTTCGACCTTGAAAAAGCACCATAGAGGGGAGTACATGAAATTTCAAAATCGAAACTTTTTTTGATGCCGAAACTCTTAAAACTGCATGAAACATCGAAATTTAGTGCCATCTCAAAAAAAAATTTTTTTAAAAATCAACTTTCTGGGACTTAGAAAAATTTTCATATTTTTTCTAAGTCCCAAAAAGTCGACTTTTTCAAAAAATTTTTTTTTTCGAGATGACACTAAATCTCGACGTTTCATGCAATTCTAAGCCTTTTGGCATCAAAATTTTTTTTTCGATTTCGAACATTTCATGTACTCCCCCCTATGGTGATTTTTCAAGATATATGAAAATTCCACTAAGTGGACTAAGAAGGCTTTTTTTAGATTAGCATCATTGATTACAAATAGGCAACGCAAATGTCAAGCACTGGTTTGGAAAAATGATGCTGACTGTGTGACATAAACACTGAAGCATGCTTTTGTGAACTACTCGAATTAATCTGAATCAATTGGTGTCAAAATTAGTATCCAAATTTATTTAATAAAAGTATGAAACATATTTTCATGAGACTGTTATGAAAGAAGAGAAAGGCATTATCACACCACTAGGTGGATTAAGAAGGGTTTTTTATAAATGTATCTATGCCTATGGAAGATAAAGTAAATAAAAATTTTATTATTCCACAACGAAGCGAAGTGAATTAAAATCGTGTATTAAAATTAAGTACTCAAACCATAACAGAACACATGGTAATCTTTTTGCAGGAAATTGAACCAGGAGTTTTCTGAGAAAACGCTATCATAAACCCACAAAACCCACAAAATCATGAACACAAGAAAACCACCTGTAAATATGTCCTACTTAGAATTTAAACCTGAAATGGAACCTTTTGCCAATTACAATATAACGAAATTTAACAATAACCCTCTGAACAAAACAAGAAAACAAAAACTATTGAACGAAATAGACATGAACAACGTACCTACGTACGCACAAAAAAAATTAAAGAATCTAATATCGAAATATACAGATATATTCTTTACTACCAAACCAAAATATCAACCTAAACGATAACATTCCAGCAGACCCTGTCAGCTTGGAGCGAAATCAATCTTCAGTTCAACAACTCCATCGCACGGCATATCATGTCAATTGAATGGGTGCATATCATGTCAATGGAATGGGTGTGCAGTCTTGCTATTTTGGCGCGCACTAATTTGACATTTCTCTCCCTTACATCTATGTATGAGATTCGATGCGGACTCACCTGAGGGCGACATGCTCGCGAAAAAGGATGTTGCCAATGATTTGTTCGGGAAATGTGAGAGCTGGATATCTTGTTAATATGATGTCTTTGATTCCAGTCTACATTCCTAACTATAAAACAATCAATTCACAACACGACGAAATAGAAAAACAAGTCAGTAAAATGCTGAACGACAAAATTATAGAACCTTCCGTATCACCCTAACAACAATCCCATCCTTCTAGCACCAAAAAAATCCCGCGATGCAATACGAAAATGGAGAATTGATACAATTTTGGATCAGCTTGGTAGAGCAAAATATTTTTCGATCCTGATTTAATGTCAGGATTTCACCAAATACCTTTAGAAATGAACTCAAGAAAATTTACTGCCTTTTCAACGCAAAGCGGACACTACAAATTCACACGTTTACCCTTCGGACTAAATATTAGCCCAAACAGTTTCCAAAGAATGATGACGATTGCCATGGCTGGACTTACACCAGAACATGCATTCGTTTACATTGACGATATAATAGTGGTAAGATGTTCCATCCAACACCATTTACAAAATTTAACAAAAGTTTTTGAAAGAGTTAGAAAATACAACCTAAAATTAAACCCACATAAATGTAAATTTTGTAATACCGAAGTGACATATCTAGGACATAAAATTACAGAGAAAGAGATACTACCTGACAGTACAAAATATGACGCCTTCCGCAACTACCCGATACCGAAAAACAGCGATGACACTAGACGATTTGTAGCATTCTGCAATCATTACCGTAAAATCGTATCAAATTTCGCAACGATAGCACATCCTCTTAATCAACTCCTCAAGAAAAACAAACAATTCGTTTTGACTAATGAATGCCAAAACGCTTTTAACACACTAAAACTATATTTAATGTTACCTAAACTACTTCAATATCCAGACTTCACACTACCCTTCATACTCACAACCGACGCTTCAGACATCGGTTGCGGAGCTGTACTTTCTCAAATCAGAAACGGAAACGACTTACCTACAGCTTTTGCGAGCAAAAGCTTCACACTGGGCGAAAAAAAACAAATCAACAATACTAAAGGAACTAACAGGAAAACACTGGGGTATAAATTAGTTTAAGCCTTACTTATACGGGAGAAAATTTACGGCCAAGCCACCGACCTCTAGTAAACCTATTTAACATGAAAAACCCTACTTCTAAGCACACAAGAATTAATAATAATAATAATAATAATAAAAATAATATTAATAATAATAATAATAATAATAACAATAATAATAATAATAATAATAATAATAATAATAATAATAATAATAATAATAAAAATAATAATAATAATAATAATAATAATAATAATAATAATAATAATAATCATAATAATAATAATAATAATCATAATCATAATCATAATAATAATAATAATAATAATAATAATAATAATAATATTAACAACAGCAATTTCAACAATAAACCGACAACTGTGACAGACGATTTACCATCGACCAAAGATAAAGCGACTGATCACCTCGTTATCTATATCAAAGGCGCTTTCCTGGATGAACATGGAGCAAAATTGTGCTAAATGCAAGTCATTACCGGTATTTTTATATTTGTATATTTGTATAACTTCAACTGACATATGTTGTCTTAATGAATAAAAACAAACAATTAAAATTTAAAAACTAAACCTAACTATCGCTATTCACTATGTGGAAATTGTCAAGTAAACGTTTATGAAACATGGTTGACGATACATTACAATCGAATAGTTGAGAGAATTCGTTGAACCGCATACAAACTGTCCGAAAAAGCTCATATTGTCCATACATTCTATTTCGTGGTTCAAGAGACAGGATGTTCCGCTGGCGAAGTGATCTTTCAGGTGCGTAGAAGTTTAGGTGCATGAGTAACGTTGGACTATCTATGTCGCCCAAAAGTAGTTTGTCAGCGAAAGTTGCTAAAGCAGTTATGCGTCGTACCTCCAATGGCTCGAGATTCAACAAACGGCAGCGATCTTTGTATGATGGAAGGTTCATAGGGTCACGCCACGGTAACGGGCGCAGAGCGTACCTCACAAATTTATGTTGAACAGTCTCAATCCTAGCGATCCAGTAAGCATGGTAGGGGCACAAAATCACAGCGTTTGACTCTAGTCTTGAACGTACAAGTGAACAGTACAATGATCTTAAATAAAGTGGGTCTCGAAACTCTTTGGCTACCTTGAAGATGAAACCAAGTTGACGGTTTGCTTTGGCCAACATATCGTCATAGTGCTGTCTAAAGGTAATTTCACGATCTAGACTGACACCAAGATCCTTTATACATTCTACTCGTGTGATGGACCTTTCTGAGATTTCATAGCCATACAAGTGCGTTGCCCGTTTGCGTTTCCGGACGAGCGGCGGATGGAGAAAAATCACGAAAAAGGGATGGGTCTTTTCCACAGTTAGAAAAATAATAAATTTTGTTTCTTCTGTTCTTCTTTAAACTTTTATTTGAATAACGTCTTTTACATAGTGGTAGCAAACTTTTCGCAAAACTATTATCACTTGTTATCTTTTCACGATAACACTACAGTGGGTCTATGCTTCTTGTGCTATATGTTTTGTTCACGCAATCTATCTTATTCCTTATAGAAGGTTTCTTCTCCCACTTGCTACCACCAGTCTATGTGCTTACAAATTCGATATTTACTTCTATTTATCACTATTCAGAAACTGTTAACATGCTTTCTGTCAATCATATCTTGCGAATTCTCTTCTTTGTAACGGTATTGTACCCGAATTGATACCACTTAAAAACGATTATTAACACGAGAACTCGGACGGGACGGCCTAACTTATCTACGGGTCGAATCCCAAGACTAACGGCTATTTACCGCGCACTCTTCAAAACTGAACTGACTAACCGACTACTCGAAACAATAAAAAACAACTACTTAATACCGTCCGCCTTTTTTTTAACGACTACCTCTCTAACCTTTTAAAACTGAACTGGTTACTAACTCTTACCAACTAGGGGTTTTTAAGCTCCTAATATTTACTTTCGGGTGAAGCCCGAAGATTTTAGTACAAGCCGAGCTTGTGATTCTAAGTAGAAAGTTCATCCGACTTTCTTCCGAAGTTCTGCCGAAAGCCGAAACCGCTGTCACTATGTTAGAGGCAGTGACCAGTGTCCGTGAAAATAACTTTGTTTTTACAACATTGCTGCGCTGACTAATGCTCGGAACTGTCTATGGTTTTATAACAATATTTCTTAAACAACATTGCGATGACTAATGCTCGCAAATGTGCACGCTTCAATAACAAAGTTTATACCTGAAGGTTGCAAAAAAACGCTGATATGACAGTTTCCTTCACAATTTCCTACTTTTTCTACAATACTAGCAAATTTGAAGGAAAATTTGCTAAGGGCGCTGCATGCCCCCTTACTTACTGAGCTTGATGTTACTTGAAGGGTAGACATCAAGTCGAATGCGTTGGTTTTTAACATTAAGGTTTGTAGCTGGATCACAAATTTCCGTAATTATAATTGCTATTGCCGGACTTTTTTACATATGTTTTTTTTTTTGTTTTGGATATACGCAAATTAAATTTCCTAACCTTACGATGGTCCTCGTGTGTGTTCTCTGACGCCATCCTGTCTCATGGTATGCTTCTATTGTTACTTTATCTGTGGGGGTGATCGAACGGTTGCTAGTCTCGGACTCTGGGTTCCGTGTCGTTCTTGTTCCTAATAGCTCGTTCTTCTGTGTTGGTGATACGTATTAGGGCTTCTCGTTGTTTATGCTTCATTGGGCATAGTTGAAAATTGATCATTGGGATTACTGCCAGTAATAATAATATTTCCGTAAAAATATACGTGATGAAGCTTCTACGTTGATTAGTCATGTATTGGTATGTATTGTTGCTTCTCATCATGGCTTCTCGTTGGATACAATGTGTTGAGGTCCCTAGCAGCTTTTATGTATTTCATTTGATCTCGTGGTTGTTTTCTTCGTAGTGTTTTTAGTTTTGCACGTATTAATAAACTTTGATTTTCCTATATTTGTTTATGGTATTCAGCTGAGCTTTGACGATGCTCACTGAATAAATTATGGGGTAGCAATTTGTAACGTTGTGGCATACCCACGCAAGTCATCTTTAACTGTGTTGACTGCATTTACTTCCTTCTTGTTTTGTTATCATTTGTACTTGTTGATGTAGCAATTTGTAGCATTGCCATTATTTTGATTTGTTATCACGTCTTCCATGTTAAACTTTTTCACAATTTTTCTGCCTCGATTTTTCAGCTCTGCTGTTCTTCCTTCTCACATCTTGGTGATTCCACAATTCCCTTTGTCTTCAACTTGCCACCGCATCCGATCACACCCTCTCGTTCTCTTAGGTAGCTTGGCTAAGCTACTGACATCCTTCCTTCTGTGACGACTATTTTCGGGCACACACACAGTTTGGGACTTCAAAAAAAACTTTTATTAGTTTTGTATGATTCTGTGCCTTTAGTGTAATCATTTTTCTATTTTCTGATTGTTATTATTATTATTATTTTTATATACGTATTACGTGATCTATTTTCTATTCTATGATTATTATTATTTGTATATACGTATTTTTTCATAATCGCATTGTGCATCATATTCTCTTATTTTTTTCGTTATCATATCTTTGTGCATCGTAAATTTTTTGTTTTCGTTATCATATTTGTTCTTTCTATTAGTTGAATCTGTTTTTTTTTTCAAATGCATTTAAGTGTATCTGCGATAGATTTATTCGTCTATATGTTATCTCGTGCCCTTTCCCATTAATCGAGAAGTTTTTATGTTTATTTATATATTTTTTTTGTTCAGGTACCTAGCACCTTTTTAACCCGTAGATACAGGTCGACAATACGTCTGTCTGTGGAAATAAAATTGTTATTAACCTGCTTGTTGCAGGTTATAATGAATCTTTTCTAAACCTTATTTTCTAAACTTTCCCGCAACTAGCTTCTATGCCGTGTTCATTTTAATGGTGTCTTACCATCCTTGCCTCCATAGCTTCAGAAGTCGTCCTTCCGTTCAATTATTGAAATTGCTTCTAAACTGGTCGGTTGTATAATGTCCATGCCGCAGCTTCTCTCCCCCACTACCTGAGCTGGTTCTTTCGGTGCGTGTTCCTGTTTTTCCTTTAGTTTATTCTTAACTCAAATCTGAACTTTAATATATGTGTATTTTTTTAATCCCCCATGAATTCTTTGGTATATAGTATTTTAATTATTTGTTGTATCTTTCTTTCTTTATGTTTTCGTAGCTTTTACTTGTCCATATCGTCGTATCTGTATCTTTTCGACATCTTAATTTGAGTGCGTAATGTGCACTTTAGAAATCTTTTTTTTTTTCATTCCGGGGTCGCGATCCCCTTGTCCACACACACTTGATCACCTCATACTAAGATCATTTTGATAGTCGTTACTCTGTCCGCTTGTGTCTTATCTTTTCTTGTCGTATCCGTAATATCTCATCCCTAATTTCCTTTTAGTTCGAAGTATTTTTTCAGTGTTAGTTTTATGTTATTAAATAATAAACCAATTTATTTAACCATAGAAATTCTCCTTATTTATAACATTATTTCCGTATTCTATGCCATTATGTTTACCTCCCTTGTGTAATGTACTCTTCTTTTTTTTCTAAACGCATTGTAACTTTTCCCAAGTTTATTTTAATTTGTAGCATTATAGCTTCCTCCCAAAAACACATTTTTCTATCGGCTATAATCTTCCTCTTGAATTTAACTTTTTTTTTCTTATGACCAGCACGGTATTGCTGTGTATGACATGATTCCCAAATTTATAGTATATTTGAATTTTCTTGATTGGTTGACTCATCTAGGATCATTAGAATCCCATATTTTCCCATAGTTTATTTCCACTTTGTATTACTTCAACTATATGTTTGAGTTTCTTTAAGTATACTCTCTCCTTTTCTTCTTCATATGTTTTCCCCCCTTTATATATCTTCTTTGACAATGTAACCTATTGCTTTATTGTCCCTCTGATGTATCTTTATCATCATCAGTTTATAATCATCAGTTTCACCTTATTTTTCTTTCTTCGTTTGGTGTCCATTTGTTTTCATTGTGTTCGTTTCATTGCATAAGTAAAATTTTATTTCTTATTGACCCGCTCTTATTACCTTCTGCTCGCATTCATTTTTTTTTCTCGTGTTCGAATTGATTCATTTCGACTTTCATCTTACATATTTCGCTGATATTTTTCCCTTCTCGGTATATTGTTCATGTTTTTATCTTATCCATTGTTTTCATTACACTGTGGTTTTAAGTTTTTCGTTGAATTCTTATGTCAACGTATCATTGTATGATGTTTGCTGTTAATTCTTGTAATAATTCTATCCTATTCTTCCTTATTTCAATTACTCTCAGGATTTCAGATTCCCTTATATTTTGATTATTATCTCTTTTTATTTAGTTTTCCGATGAAACTTTTATTACAATATGTTTATTCTAAAGTATTACTTTGTATACATTTTGAATCTTTTTATTACTTATTTTTTCTTTCGGTATTCGGTGCTAACGTTCGGTTCCTCAATCCGTATATTTTTTTAATCGGTTATTGTGAACCTTTTCTAGTCTATTCCCATTCATTATAGTTGTTGTTTGCTCACTAGGAAGAGCGACTACTTCATACGGTCCTCTCCAAAGTGATTTTAACTTCTGTCCTGCGCCTGCGGGATTGGCTTTTACTAGCACTAAGTCTCCCCACATTGGCTGCCATTCGTTGGAGTTTTTATAATATAATTTTTTGCGCTTGTGTTTAGACGCAATTAGATTCTCCCGGGCTTGATGGTGAAGTCGTTTAAATGTAGATCGCATTTCATTGACGTAGTCCTCATAGTAGAGACCATCATTATCGTATTTGTAAACGGAGTTTGGAATGTTTGTCCGTCTTCCGTATAATAATTCAAACGGTGTATAACCCGTTCAGGAGTTTGCAGTGGTATTATATTCGAAACTGAAGAATGGGAGTAATTGATCCCATGTTTTCGGTTCGTTACCTACGTATTGTCTTAAATAGGTTTTCAATTCCCTATTCGATCGTTCCACCAAGTTCGCTTGTGGATGATATGTACTTTTAGTAATTTTTTTAATTTTTAAAATTTTACATACGTTTTTCATAAGCGAACTAACAAAGTTGGTTCCATTATCCGTTACTAATTCGGCGGGTGTTTCATGTTTACATATATAATTATTCACGAAAGTTTGCGCGACTCTCTTGATTTTCCATCGGTGCTACAATTAAACATCTAGTCAGATCGTCTTGCATCACAAGTCCGTATCTGTTTCCCCATTCTGACTCAGGTAATACCACTATGTCCATATACAACTTCTCGAACGGTTCGGACGATGTCGTGATAATTCTCATTGGAATTTTGTTCGCTCGACCGATTTTGTTTTTCTGGCACGAGCTACATTGTTTAACGTAATTTTCAATGTCTTTCCGCATATTAGTTCAATGGAATAGTGGACTAATTCTTTTCAACATTCGTTTGCTTCTAACATGTCCACCTAGAGAAGCATCGTGGAATTCTTTCAATATAGTTTCGTGGTCTTTTTCTGGCACCCACATCCTATCTTTTTCAGGTGCGTATAGTGTAAAAATTTTATCAAATTTCTCGGCAATGATTCTCAACACATTTGCCTCAGGGGTTTTCTGCATGTTTCGAAAAGAGATAATTTGCATGTTCTTTGCATTTTTCATGTCTTCAGGGCAGTTAGTGAATGCATCTACTAACCCATCTATTAGAATTCTTGTATCGGTTATTAATCTACTCGAGCCATTTAGAACCAATCCCCATATTCTACGATCTGGAATTGAAAATACTCTTCCATTCAGGTAGTCTTTTAAACCGTGTGGTAAGTGTATCAGCTCGGCTAGTTCTTTATATGGTGATCTTCTGTTTACTATTACGAAAGTACCATCAAAATCGCTTTCGTTAGTTTTTTGTTTTGAAAATTTCTGCAGATCAAATTTGATGTCATTGTTATTTATGCATATTTCATATTCTTCGAAATATGAGAGTGCTCCCAAATCTTCTTTTTCGTCCCATCCAAAATCGATGTTTTCTAATCCGTCCATGTGCGGATTCCATTCTGTCTTTTGTTTATTTTTAAATAACGTAAACCTGCCTGATTCGTCTTTCAGTTGTTTTGGGGAAGTTGTTTTATTTTCCGCGTCTTTCCGCTTCGCAAGTTCATTTTTTTCTGCTTGCTGCTGTTAACGCTTTTGCTGTCTAGTGACTATTGAAATAGGGTGTAAGGACTCGGTCTGTTCGGGCAGTCTGGATAAAAAGTCTGCCACAACATTGTCTTTGCCTTGTCTATAGCGAATATCCATTTCCAACCCTTGAAGTTTCACACGTAAACGCGTTAGCGTAGGCGAAGTTTCTTTTAAATGCCATATTGAAATCAGCGGTCTATGATCAGTGTATACCATAAATCCCTGATTATAAATAAAATGTTTGAAGCGGTTCACTGCCCATACGATGGCTAACAACTCTTTTTCAATCGTATGGTACTTTCTTTCAGCACCTACTAGACCTCTGCTTGCATAAGAAATAGGCCTGTCGATCGATTTTTCATTCATTTATAGTTCGGTCTAACTAACAGTGTGTCAGAAGTTAAAAAATTCCGCAATTCCTCAAAAGATTTTTGACACTCTTCTGTCCAAGTAAACTTAACATTCTTTCGCAAGAGATCGTTCAAAGGTTTACGTTTCTCTGTGATGTGAGGTATGAATTTTCCATAGAAATTTACTGTTCCTAAAAATGACCGAACACCTTTGACTGTTTTTGGTGCCGCCATCTCTTTTATTGTTTTTATATTGTCCTCCATAGGACGAATTCCTTCTTTGTCAATTACATGTCCTAAATACTTTATTTCATTTTTCAAAATTTGGCATTTACCTGGCTCGACTTTTAGATTATGTCGGCGGAGAGCATCTAAAACTCATTGTGTTCTTCGACGGTAACACCGAAAACAATTATATCATCCAGGTAGACGATTGCTTTAACCCCTTCTATCTCATAAAGTACCGTATTCATTAATCTTTGGAACGTCGACGGGCTGTTACGCAGGCCCATAGGTAAATTCAAAGTGGCCTTTTGGAGTTGAAAACGCTGTCTTTACTGCATCTTTTGAGTTAATTGGTACTTGGTAAAACCCTGATTTTAAATCCAAGGTAGAAAAATATTTACTGTTTCGAAGATTATCTATAATCTCATCAATTAGTGGAATTGGGTATACAAATGGCTTCGTAACTAAATTTAAAGCCCTGAAATCAACCACGATTCTGTATTTTTTGTTACCAAATTCATCGTCCTTCTTGGGAACACATAGGACTGGTGCATTCCACGGACTTTTGCTAGGCCTTGTCTACGCATTTCTTCAGTTTCCTCATTAATATGCTTCTTTGTAGCTTCCGGAAATCTGTATTGCCGTTTGTTGATAGGCACGATTGACATGGTCTCAATTTCGTGCACTGCCGCATCCGTGATAGTTAATTTATCTCCCTTCAGATAGAATACATCGCTATATGTTATGATGCCATAATTTTCTCTATATCCATAAAATTTTCTCTTTTTAAATGATTCATATTTAATGATTTTAACACATTATCCGTTCGGTCTCGACCAGGTATTTGACCGTATCTTCTATTTTCCGTAAGAATTACGTCTTGATTTGTATCTAAATCAAGGAAACATTTGTCTCCCTCGTCACACTCTCCGCCTATAAAAACTTTTTCTTCTTCATGAGTAATATTAGTCCCGCAACCGGAGAGCATATTATCTGAACGATCGTCGTTTTTGTATAACTCATAATTGCTCTGATACGATGCATTAATGTTATCATTTTTATTCACTTCATATTTATTATGCTTTGCTAAACTGCCTTCCAAGACTTCAGCATTTACAATAATTTCTTCATTTTTGCACTCTTTGCATTAGTTTCAATATGTTTTTCTGTTGTCCTATTTCTACTTGGAGATTTTTCTATTTCGTTTAATATTTTTCCCATATTTAGCTTGTCTAGTCGTATCTCTGTTTGTTTATTAGTGCTCATTGGCGTTTGTCTGTGTACCCTCTCCTGCGTGGGCTCTTTACCCTGTACTAAATATAATGATCCTCTTGATCAAGGTCTCACCTTCGTGCTGAACTGCATGTATATTATCCCGTTTTTGTTGTCCAAACTCGTGACGTATCTATTTATGAATTCCATCCCGAGGATTCCATCGAACCCTAATTCTTCGACTACGTCAAATTTCACTTTTAGATTTACGTCTTGGATTATAAATTCTGCTTCGGTTGTACCTAGACTTACCCGCGGGATGTTTACCACCCCCGTATAACGTATTCGCTCTTGTCCGTTTATCTTACCAGAGCCTTTTTTTCTCTGCACATTTTCTACTGATTAAGTTGGAACTGGCCCCCGTATCGATTAGAAATTTCTTTCTTATATATGGGTTAGCTGTAGACCACAATTCAATCTTATATGCATTGAACCAATTTCTAGTCATTGCATGACTTGTGGTTCCTGACTTCCTTTCTTCTCGGATGCGTTTTTGATTTACTGACCCAAGATTCGTCTTGGCCGCCTCTTGCTGTCTCATTTCTAGCATCATATCTGTGATTTGCCCGACTTGATTTCTCAACTGTGAAATAGATCTTTGAAGTAGACATATATTCTTTTTTAAGTCTTGCTTTTGAATAATGTCATGGGGTGTTCGGTCCTCTATCCACTCGAATGACCCCTTGTTTAGTTTATTCTATAGTTGTTGTAGTTGTTACAGTTGCTATCTTGATTGTTTTGGCGTTCCTGCCGGTACGAGCGCTCCGCTGTTTCGTAATTGTTCCAATTGTTCCGGCCTCTGCTTTGTGTATGGGTGTTTTGTGGTTGGTGCCCATACATTCGAGCACTTGGTCGTTGTTGATCTTCTCTCTCATAATCTCTTCTTGTTAGTTGGTTACACGGTTCTTGTCGGAATGCCTGGTGTGGACCCACCGCTTCCCGCATCATATCGCCGCGGTGTGCTCGGTTCCTGGCTGTGTCTCGTGGTTTCCCTATGGGGAGCCGGACCTCCATCACGTGTGATTCTGAAATTATCTCCCTGGTGGTATGTATAATTTTGCCTTGAGCCGCGATTCGTTCTTGTTTGCGCGATGCTATGATTACTATTTTGATTATAGTTTCGTGCATGCCTATTACCATTCCCGTGTCCGCCATACGCTTCTTGGTTCCTTGGGCCACTCCTATTTTCCTGTTGGTATGTTCGGTTGCCATTTCCATTCCGTGAGATTCGACAGGCTTGGAGTCTCTGCTCTATTTCTTCTAGGTGATCGCAGTCTGCATGTTCCTCTTGAAGAAACTGAACAAGATCCCTGAACGTGGTGTTTCTTTGACTTCTTGCCACTTGCTTCAAACTCTTGTTTTTCAATCCTCCAATGAAGTGGCTTCTCAAACATTTTTCTGTATACGAGATCTCAGTTTGATTATCCCCCTGCATCTCCTCGATACACTCATAAATGTGTAATGCTCTGTTGGCGTATGCTGTAAAAGACTCTGTCTGCCGCTGCTCAAGTGTTTCTACTTTCTGTTGGATATCCCCACTCGAACTTTTTCTGCTGAATTCACGTTTCAGGTTGTGAAACATAGCCTCCCATGTATTTGCCCGTATTTTATTGATAGATCCGGATGCTTTCCCCTTCAACTTCATTAAAACGATATTAAGTAGTGGTCTTTCGCTTTCTGGTACTCAGGAATACACTGTATCGCCTCCTGCATAGGAAATTTATATTCTCTGTTTACACCCTGCATTTAGTCTTCTTTATCTTTGTTATTTCCGCTTTCGCTACTACGGTTTCCTTGCTCGCGTTGCAATTTCTCACTCCCACCACCTGATTGAGTTCTCCGTCGTTCTATTAGCGTCTCTTTTCTGATAATTTCCTCAGATATGCTTCCTCTGCGTGTTGCTGGGCGGTCTGGATTTGAGTCTATTACGATTGAACCGCCCAATATCTTTATCAAGGAGTTATACTTCTCCTATATAATACTATATCGATCTGTTAAATTGTTCCAATCATCAATTGTTAAGCGAAATTCGCAACGCTCCACTAGATTGGTATATTCCTCGAAGGCTTCTTTCAGCGCTTGAGTTTTTCCTAACACGCCTTGTAATGATCTTGGTCGTGTTTTGTTTTTATATACATTATCGTGTTCTCTTTTTATGCACTCTTCGATTTCGCTCAGTCTGTCCATTTGTTGGAACACCTTAAAATTTCTCACGAGTCCTTGCTATAGCCCCACATTTTCTTAATCAAAATTCCCAAACATAAAAAAAAAAACACACACACACCTGACGGAAAGTGTAGTGGCCCTGAGACAAATGGCTTTCTTGATAACTTCAATAGTAATTAAATTCATTGACGGCATATGCTGCAACGAAACATCATACCATACTCGCGGTTGACCGTTATTGTTTACCGTAAGCGTCTCAAAGTCAATGTCGGCTTATTATTATTGTCTCGTACCGCCTCTTTTCCCCGTGCTATGTTCTTATTTCGGTTGTTCGACTTTGGCCGCAAATATGGCCGCGATTGTTACGGTGTGTCGCCTAGCAACGCATTTTTCGGTAGGTTCCGCCCATACGGGTTGGTACACCACCGTTTTAAATATATATACCTCGTGGCATGCACTCCTGGTGCCTAGCTCGCTGACTTGCTTTGTTATGTCAGTCGAAGTACGGCTACTTTTGCTTATTCGAAAAATGATGCGTCAAATTACCGATTCCTTCGCACATACGCGTGAGGTTTGGTTGGTCACCTTGGCCTTATAATCATTACACCAGTGCTAACTGTTCAGCTGGTCGTGATATTCGTGTCTCTTATACGAAGGCAAAAAAAAAACTTAGACCTTCATACTAGTATGGCCAGTTTTGTAAGTATTATCGCGGTGTTGTTTTTTTTTCTCTTCAACACATGCGCTCGTATTGACCGTGGTCAAAACGTAAACAAATCAACTGTGAGCGTAATCTATACGTCCGCAGTTTTCAAGGAAACTTGAACAAAATTATTGCTTGCCAAATGACTCAACAACGGAATGTATAGAACTGTTCTTGAAACCCGCTGTAGGCATGAGAAAAAGTTCTGGTATCGTTTACCAGTTGATGGATTGTGTGTAATGGAGTTAGAAAAATAATATTGGTCCTTGTGAGCGCGAGTTAAACAAATCAGAAAAATTTTCGCGCTAATACCATTCTAATAGATTTTCCTTGCATTTTGATTTCTAATGATTTAGCACTCACAATAAGTGGCGAGTTAAACAAATCAGAAAAATTTTCGCGCTAATGCCATCCTAATAGATTTTCCTTGTATTTTGCTTTCTAATGATTTAGCATTCACGATAAGTGGCAACATTCAAGTATGGGTAATTCCTTTTAAACTTTAAGTAATCAGAAAAATAATGCAGACTCACCATACTAATACTGCTTCGCCTAACATCCTCAATTTCGAATTCCTCTCTAGTACTCCTGGCGTATCCTTGCTGAGCGTACCGCGTCTTTTCCACCGCGGACAGTACCGCTGTCACCACTTGCGTTGCCCGTTTGCGTTTCCGGACGAGCGGCGGATGGAGAAAAATCACGAAAAAGGGATGGGTCTTTTCCACAGTTAGAAATATAATAAATTTTGTTTCTTCTGTTCTTCTTTAAACTTTTATTTGAATAACGTCTTTTACATAAGGGTAGCAAACTTTTCGCAAAACTATTATCACTTGTTATCTTTTCACGATAACACTACAGTGGGTCTATGCTTCTTGTGCTATATGTTTTGTTCACGCAATCTATCTTATTCCTTATAGAAGGTTTCTTCTCCCACTTGTTACCACCAGGCTATGTGCTTACAAATTCGATATTTACTTCTATTTATCACTATTCAGAAACTGTTAACATGCTTTCTGTCAATCATATCTTGCGAATTTTCTTCTTTGTAACGGTATTGTACCCGAATTGATATCACTTAAAAACGATTATTAACACGAGAACTCGGACGGGACGGCCTAACTTATCTACGGGTCGAATACCAAGACTAACGGCTATTTACCGCGCACTCTTTGAAACTGAACTGACTAACCGACTACTCGAAACAATAAAAAAAACTACTTAATACCGTCCGCCTTTTTTTAACGACTACCTCCCTAACCTTTTAAAACTGAACTGGTTACTAACTCTTCCCAACTAGGGGTTTTTAAGCTCCTAATATTTACTTTCGGGTGAAGCCCGAAGATTTTAGTACAAGCCGAGCTTGTGATTCTAAGTAGAAAGTTCATCCGACTTTCTTCCGAAGTTCTGCCGAAAGCCGAAACCGCTGTCACTATGTTAGAGGCAGTGACCAGTATCCGTGAAAATAACTTTGTTTTTACAACATTGCTGCGCTGACTAATGCTCGGAACTGTCTATGGTTTTATAACAATATTTCTTAAACATCGTTGCGATGACTAATGCTCGCAAATGTGCACGCTTCAATAACAAAGTTTATACCTGAAGGTTGCAAAAAAAACGCTGATATGAGAGTTTCCTTCACAATTTCCTACTTTTTCTACAATACTAGCAAATTTGAAGGAAAATTTGCTGAGGGCGCTGCCCAAGATAGGATCAGTTTTCCGATAGAAAGATATGACGCAGCATTTCTCGATAGCCAGACACAAACAATTTTTTGAACACCAATCTACGAACTTTTGTATCATATGTTGTAGTACAAGACAGTCCGCGAGACGCTTGATAACCTTCATAATTTTTGCATCGTCTGCAGCCGTTGATCAGTAATGATGATGTGCAGAAGATAGTTGCTCGCTGTTTGGAATTAGAAGCTCCTTCTGATGTTATTCGTCTAGTACCTAAAGGAATTGACACATCAAACATGACTTACATCTCATTCAAAGTTGGTCTGGACCCAGCATACAAGCAGCAAGCTCTCAACGCTGCGTGCTGGCCAACCGGTTTACTATTTAGAGAGTTTGTTGAGATTTCAAAAAACACAATGAGACGGCCATTCACCAACGATCCACCACCAACGATTCCAACACAGCAATAATTAGTAGTAGCGGAAATGGTTTAAATGCAACGCGATTTTCAGTGGACGGTGGGTGCCTTCGGGCCCCCACCAGAGGCGAGTATTTGAACGCATCGTTCGGTTTATCTGCATTCAATGATTGTCCTTTGCAGCCACTATCTTCCAATGATATCATGGTCTACTACCAAAACGTTAGAGGATTGAGGACGAAAATAGATGACTTGTTCGTGAATTCTGCAGAATGTGACTTTGACGTGGTGATTATGACTGAAACTGGTCTTGACGATTGCATAACTTCTCTACAGTTATTTGGGACGGCCTACAACGTTTTTCGATGCGACCGTTGTCAACGCAACAGTAATAAATCGCGCTTCGGTGGCGTGCTAATAGCTGTGGCACAGCGATACACTAGTAAAGCGATACACACGATGGCTGGACAGAATTTGGAACAAATATCTATCGCCACGAAAATTAAAGGTAAAAACCTAGTCATATGTGCTATTTACATTCCCCCGGATCGAAGCCAGGATCTGAACGTGATCAATGAGCATATTGCTTCTTTGAACGAATTGTGTGATAAAACTTCTGACGACGATACAGTTATTGTGTGTGGTGATTATAATCAGCCTCGTATGCAGTGGAGTAAGAGCAACAATAGCATTGTTTGCTGTACCTCACAATTGCCACCTGCTAGTCACACACTACTTGATGGAATGGAATTCCTTGGTCTCGGACAGAGGAATCTGGTGTATAATTCGCTAGGCCGAACACTCGATCTTTTGTTTTGCTCTAATGATTGTGTAGTTGATTGTTGTCTTAACCCGTTGCTTCCCGTGGACAATCATCATCCGCCGCTATTCTTGAGAACGCCTCATCAGTTTGGTTACCGTATCAGCTTTCGTGGTGCATGCGAATTGAACGAGTTCAAAAGCGGTTTGTTCGTTTAGCATTACGGAATTTACCGTGGAGAGATCCCTCGAATCTTCCACCATATCCGGATAGATGTCAACTAATCGGAGTCGAATCGCTGTTACGTCGCCGTAAAATACAACAGGCAGTAGTTATTGCAAAACTGATCAAAGGAGAAATAGATTCACCGGAATTGCGATCCGAAATTAATTTTCGAGCACCGAACAGAACCCTGCGGAATGGCACTCTACTTCAGCGAAGATTTCATAGAACTAGTTTTGGATGTAATGAACCGATAACCGCTGCCATTCGATCATTCACTGCTGTAGAAGATCTATTTGAGTTTGGCGAATCATCCAGCCGCTTCGCTAGTAAAGTCAAACGATCTTCTGTGTTTTGATAGTTTTTCTAGTCTTTAATTTTTGTTTTTTATTAAATTATGTGTATTTTGTTTTTAATAATGTTATGTGACTATTAGTTTTAGATGTATTGTGATAATTATTATGTGTTGTTTTTTTTAAAAGATGGTGGTTTTTGCGCCCGTTTGAGAATGACATATTTTATGTTCAACTCAAATGGGTTTTTCTCCACCCATATCCATTTAGATTTCGTATCCGATGGATATTACAATAAATAAATAAATAAATAAATAAATAAATAAATAAATAAAATAATCTGGATCCCGGTGGTAACAGCTGTGAAACATCGTTCATGAAAAGCGAAAACAGCAACGGACCAAGATTGCTGCCTTACGGAACTCCAGAAAAATTAGAGAAAACTCCAGATGTTGAAGAACCGATTTTAACCTGTACAGAACGGTTTGTCAGATACGATCTAAACCACTCTACGCTCATCGTTGAGACACACAGTAGTTGAAGCTTGGACAGAAGTATTTTGTGATCAACTCGATCAAATACCGCTTTAAGATCCATGTACGCTGAATCGATTTGCCATTCAGAGTCCATGGTCTGCACGCATTTTGAGGTGAATATTATAAGATTCGATGCAACCGATCGTTTCGGCTAAAACCCGTGCTGTTCATTATCTATGTAGGTTCTGCTACTGGCAAACAAAATATCGTTTACGATAATTTCGAATAGCTTCGAACATGCACACAAAGAAGTAATACCGCGATAGTTGGAAATGTCACGTTTATCGCCCTTTTTGTGAACCGGAAACATATAGGAAAACTTCCATCGTGAAGGAAACTCGCTTTGTAAAGTTGAGAGATTAAACACATTCGATATTGGATAACTGAGTGCTCCTGCGCAACGCTTCAACACAGATGAAGGAATACCATCAGGACCAGTAGCCAACGACAGCTTTAATTTTCGAATTGTTGTCTCGACCATTTGTTCAGTTATGAGAGGAATATGGAAATTAAATATATCACGTGGTACACCAGCAGTTGCCTCGTCAATTTGAATCTGTGTTGCAGAATTGTCATGAAATGCATCCTAGAAGTGCTGCGCAAATAAATCACACTTTTCCTTCTCGTTGCAGGCTGTTTGATTTCCGAAAAACATTGAGTGCAGAATACCAGTCTCTCTTCTTTTTGAATTCACAAAAGACCAACAAAGTTTAGGGTTTCGACGGAGATTGAGTCCAGTACGTCTTATATAGCGCCGATATAGGAACATATTGTAACGGCGGTATTGACTGGTTGTTGTTGTTTAAAATACGAAGATCGGAAACTACAAAATTTTCAAAGAGCTTTTTAAGAGCGCGTAAGCGCCTATTTGTCCATGGTGGTTTTTTAGGAGGGCGACTGACGGGAACAGTACGGGAAACAACATTTTCCACCGCATCGCAAAAATATTCTACGGCGTCATTGATATTAGTTGACGTTTCAATAAATTGCCAATTAATTGCTGAAAGCATGTCATTCAGTTCAATGTAGTCTTCTCGGCGAAAGTCCAGAGAGTACGAAATAGACGGTTCGTCATACTCATTTGGAATGGGCATCTTAAACTCAACAGCAAGAGCGGGATGGTCGAGGTCGAGATCAATCAGTGGCACGATAGGTAAAGTGACGGTACTGACCGGTAAAGCGATGTCATTTGCGAGGATAAGATCTAACAAGAGCTCGTTTCTGTTCGCCATCGTATTAATTTGAGTGAACCCGTTCAGGTTGAAGCCATCGAGAAGAGCGAAGCAGGCAGTAGGAATATATGAAAGCAGTGGATCAACGAAAGGTAGTCCTCCCTCATGAAAGCACCAACTTAAACCAGGTTTATTATAGTCCCCGACCAGTAAAGCAGGAGATTGATTCAGTCGTTTGCCGTGGATACTGTAGATGCTCGTTTCTCATGGCATGCCCGGAAGTCTCACGCGCTCTTTTGGGGTATTTTACATCGCATCAAAAAAATCTTTTCTGGATATGTGAGTTTGTTCGAGAACTCGTATCTCCGCTGGGAGCGGGTCATATCGCCGAAAGCCATTTCGCCGAATGCCATTTCGCCGAATAGGTCATTTCGCTGAAAGGGTCATTTCTCCGAAAGGGTCATTTCGCCGAAAGGGTCATATCACCTGCATGTTATGTCTCCTGTATAACTGATGTGGCGCAGCCACATAACCGAAGCCAAGATGGCTCGGTGGCACAAAGCCGCCGAGCCGACGCCAGCTGAGTCGGCCGCCGACCCTCCGTCGGAAGCGGCGGCCTCTTGCATACAAACCTGTAACCGTCTCGTTTGCCCGGTCTACTCAAAGCTAGGTTTCTTTGCTTTAGTTAGGTCCGAACGAGCGGTAGCGAAGTCGGACAGTACATGAACCAAAACGATGTAGCGTAGCCGCATTAGATATTTTTTCATTTTCACTTAATAAACGGAAAATACCACCTACATTTGCCTGGTAGATACACCTATGCAATTGCTTTGATGCCCAAAAAGTACAATGGTAGGTCAACAAAACGGGCGTTAACGCTATCATCTTTCGTTTGTCTTTAATTTAAATCAATTCTAATTACGATTTCAAGACGATTTCAGTATTCGGCGAAATGACTCTTTCGGCGAAATGTCATTCGGCGAAATAACCCTTTCGGCGAAATGTCATTCGGCAAAATAACCCTTTCGGCGAAATGACTTTCGGCGAAACGGCTTTCGGCGAAATGGCTTTCGGCGAAATGACCCTGATCCATCTCCGCTCTATCACGAAAGCTGCAGACGAGAAGTCGCCATTGGTATCACTCACGGAGGCAATAAACGGCTTACAGAGTGAGATAAAAGTGTTATCTAAACTGATTCCATGGACACTCAATCCATTCAATCGGCCCTGGCCATCCTTGGACCATCGTCGTTCGGCTAAAAGACCTCGTGGACTTGATATAGACAAAAAGCTTCCAAGTGCCAATCGGGATCTAAACTTATAGGCGAAAACGTCGTTCATGTTCCAGTGTGCGAAAAATCGACTGATAAGTTTTGGCTTTATTTGTCGCGTGTTCGACCTGATGTCACGAATAACGAGATTCCTGCCATGGTACGAGCCCATCTCGGACTAGACAGGACCCGGTTGTTGTTAAATTGGTTGCCAAAGGTGTTGACGTTAGCACCATGATTTTTGTATCGTTCAAAGTCGGTTTTGATCGAGTGTTGGAGTCCGTTGCTTTAAATCCCGCAACGTGGCCACAAGTAATTTACTTTCGCGAGTTTGAGGACAAATCTATTCAAAAATTTCGAATTGCTCCTGTAGTGGACCCGTCTACAGGATCGTAGATGCAGCTCGACAATAACTGGATGTAACACACTGGGACGCACCATTGTTCGATTAATGGAAGCCTCCGACACCCGCGTCTCAATCATGCCGTCGCCGCCAGCGTTCATCAGCCGTACCAGTCCTGTGGGCGGATGCGGTGAAGGGGGTTTCCAAACTTTTCACCATGGCACCATCATTTCCCACTTATTTATGCGTTGATTCGTTCCAGTTCGATGTCTTCTTTTCTCCGGACACTGCGACGCACTGCAGTTGGTATTATAAAAGCCTCTGATCCCCTCGCCACAGTCATGTCATCGCAGCCAACTTTCGTCAGCCGTCCCGGTCCAGTGTGAGAGAGCGGTGAAGAGGTCTTCCAACCCATCGCCGCCGGCAAGTATACTAGCAACTTGCACAATTCAACAATTGACTGCCTCCCTGCTTCCAACTCAAACTTGCATAGACTACCTGCTCTTCGAACCCTTTTACAAATTCAAGTTTATTATCAGGGCGCTGGGGGTATGAATTCATGCTTGGAGAACTCATCATTATTTCTCTGTGTGGTTTATCTTCCGCCGGACCGGATACGTGATCTGTCACTGATCGATACGCATATACAAACGATAGACGAAATTATTTCCGTTCATATGCGACTTACTGATGAAATCCTTATTATCGGTGATTTCAATTTTCCCGGCCTGATATGGATCCCCCCTCCTGACGGTTTCCTGTATGTAGATCCGTTGCATTCTTCCTTCCACGCTGGTATCACGAACTTGTTTGACCGATACAGTCTCAACCTGTTACGTCAAGTGAATCACGTTCCAAATGAGAATGGCAGAACTCTCCACCTCTGCTTCTCTAGCCAATCCGATTGTGCACCCAGAATTATCGCAGCACCCTTTCCTCTGGTGAAATCTGTTAGACATCACCATCCGCTCCACATTGTATTCGAATCAGATGGATCGTCGCACGACCGATATAATTCTCGCATCGTCAGCTACAATTTCAAAAAAGCCGACTATAATAGTATCATTGTTTTTCTTTCTAACTTGACCTGGAGTGAAATTCTTGACAACTATGATGTTAATCTTGCAACTCAAACCTTTTCTAACATTATGACGTATGCAATCGATCAATACATTCCTAAGCGAATTTATTTATTTATTTATTTCGTCAAGCAAATGTAGACTACATATAAATGGTTTACAATGTTTACTTAGATACTACGCATTATTTCTTTGACTAAGCTGGAATTTCATTTCATTTTTGGACATACCAAGTTCAAGATGTTCGCAATTTTGATTGTAGTGGTGCATTATTCGATTAATTTGACTATATTGTATGGATTCCATACTAGGCTGCAATATTCCAAAATAGGTCTGGCATATGTACTGTATAATAATTTAATTGTGTATGGGTCCTGAAAATTATGACTGAAGCGTTTAATAAAGCCCAGCATGCTATTTGCTTTATTGATTATGGTATTGTAGTGTTCCATTAAAGTGAGCTTGGAGTCTAAGATTACGTCTAAATCTCCAACAATTTTACATTTTTCTACAAGTTGATTTCCTAGATGTATGTTTACAGATAAAGTTTCATTTTTCTTGCTGAAAGTTATTGAGTTACATTTTTTTACATCGAGTTTTGGTAGACTTTTGCAGCACAAAAGGTGGAATAGATTGATTTTGTTCTGGAATATTACAGCGTCGTTGATATTTTTGTTTATAGCGTCGTTTCATGTCGTCTGCATATATAAGCACTTTCAGATTTTTGAGTATGAAGGAAATGTCGTTTATATGTAAAATGAAAAGGAGAGGCCCTAATACCGTTTTCGTTTATTGATCGGAGCAGCCCGAAAGCTGACCCAGAGTCGCCCAAACAACGATTGATATGTTTGTTTTAGCAACCTGAGGTCGCTCTTTCATGAGTTGTTGTTTAGGGCGCGTACCACGTGTTCGTTTTACTCGGAGTCAGAGTAGCCCGCGTCTAGGTTAAAAAACGAAAACGGTATAAGTAAAAACCTGGGGTACGCCAGAAGTTACATTATTTGGTTCAGACAGTATGTTTTGGAAGCGGACTATCTGTATACGATTCGTTAAGTATATGGTTTGAGCCATTCTAGAAGAGTATGTTTTATGCCATATTTTTGTAGTTTGTGTAGAAGCAATGGTATGTCAATACGGTCGAAAGCTTTGCTAAAGTCAGTGTAAAGAGTTTTTACGTAGTTGCCAGCGTCCATTGCATTCAGAGTGAATATAATAAATTCTAAGAGATTTGTTGTAGATGAGCGGCCTTTAAAAAAGCCATGTTGTTTGTTTGTTATTACATTTTTGAGTTGATGAAAAAAATTTTCGTTCACAATTTTTTCAAATAATTTTGTAATGCATGAGATAATCGTTTTTCCACGGTAGTTCCGAATGTTAGATTTCGCACCAGATTTAAATATAGGTACAAGAAAGTAAGATTTCCATGCTTTAGGAAAAGTACATTTATTAAGTGATAAGTTAAAAAGTAGTTGTAGTGGTAGTGTATGTTCTTCAGCAAGATTTTTTTAAGAATATTGGTGGTATACTGTCAGGTCACTTTTTTTCTTGTTTGTAAGTTTTGTGTGCTTTTTGTTTTCGATTTTTCAATTGTTTTAGTTGTGAATTAAATCATACAGGTTAGCCAACCCACCAAACAGGCTCCGTGGCAAACTGCAGAGCAAATACGTTTGAAAAGTTAAAAAAAAATGCATTGAAGAAATATTCGAAGAATGGCGGCTTAGTACTTCGGCAAAATTACATGCAAATAAACAAAGTATATAAAAAGACAGCCACGCGTTGCTACTCGAACTATTTGCGCAATGTACAGAAGAAGCTAAAGTCCAAGCCAAAATCATTTTGGGAACATGTTAACAAGCTAAGAAAGGAGTCGGACTTACCCTCGACCATGCTTTACGAACAACAAACTGGTTCCTGCACTCAAGAGATAATCGATATGTTAATGAAAAATTTTTCCAGCGTTTTTTGTAGAGAGACCTTAAGCCCGTATCAAATTTCTCAGGCGGCTTTTAATGTTCCCGTATCGAGCCAGTCTTTGAATTTGATCAATATCCACACCGACGCTGTACTAACGGCAATCGTAAAAATTTAACCTTCACACGCTGCTGGACCCGACGGTATCCCGGCAGTTGTCTTGAAGAGATGTTCAAGTGCAATAGTAACTCCCTTATGCCCTATTCTGATACTCTTATGCCAACTTTTTCAACTATCACTCACGACCGGAGTCTTTCCCGTTATGTGGAAATCTTCCTACATGTTTCCAGTTCACAAAAAGGAGACAAAAAGAACATTGACAATTATCGTGGAATTACTGCCCTAAACGTCATCTCTAAATTGTTTGAATCAGTAGTTCTTAAGCAAATTTTCAACCACTGTGAACAATACATCGCAGAAACTCTACACGGATTCATGCCGAAACGCTCCACTGCTACTAATCTTCTATCTTTTACGACGTTACGAGTTTGGATGCTATGTCTAATAGCTTCCAAACGGATGCTATTTACACGGATCTCTCTGCAGCGTTTGATAAAATCAATACGATCGCCAAACTGGATAGGCTGGGTTTCGGCTACAGTATTCATCGATGGATGCAATCCTATCTCTGCAATCGACGGCTGGCGGTTAAAATCAATGACAGTCTATCGCAGGAGTTCTTTGCTTTTTCCGGAATACCTCAAGGAAGCCATCTCGGTCCACTGATTTTCCTCCTTTATTTCAACGATGTAAATTACTCACTGGAAGGCCAACGACTATCTTTCGCTGATGACTTGAAGTTATACCAAATAATCAAGAGTGGAGAGAATGCTTCCTCCCTTCAGCGTCAACTGACCATTTTTTCAAGGTGGTCTCGCACAACCGTATGCCTTTAAACATTAGCAAATGCTCTATTATCACATTCACTCGTAAGAAAGACCCTTTGCGGTTTGAATACCTTCATGATGCAGCGATTGAAAGAGTCACTTGTGTCAAGGACCTTGGAGTTTATCTAGACGAACAATTGAATTACAAGCAGCATATTGGATACACAGTTACGAAGGCTTCTCGTTGTTTGGGATTTGTTATGAGAACTGCTAAGCGCTTCACAGATATATACTGTTTGAAGTCGCTCGACTGCTCACTTGTTCGCTCAACACTCGAATACTGCTCGGTGATATAGAACCCTCACTATGTTAACGGTGTTCTCAGAATCGAGTCAATCCAAAGACGTTTCGATCGTTTTGCTCTTCGCAAATTGCCCAGGAACAACCCTCATGATCTGGCAAGTTACGAAAGCCGTGGAATGCTTATCGGACTCGATACTTTGCAAGTGCGCCGTGACCTGTTCCGTGCAATGCCGATTGCCGATATCTTGACGAACAATATCGATTGCCACCACTTCTTAGTCAAATCAACATCAATGTTAGTTTCCAGAGCTCTCCGCAACAACAACCTCCTCGGATTGCCTCTACGTCGTACTAACTACGGACTCAACGGTGCCATCATTGGATTACAACGAACCTTCAACCATGTTTCTACGGGATTCGATTTCCATTTTTTCCGTAATCGAATAAGAGAATTTTTTTAAATTTTCTTAGAAACAATCATTAGGACTTAAGTTTATCTGTTGATTAAATAAATAAATAAATAAATAAATATACGACCGAAAACCCGACTCAAACGAGAACCTTACCTAAATTGAAGATAACTGTAGAAAATACTTACCTAATAATTATCACATACAAAGACGCGCAAATGAAAAAAATAATAAAACAAATAGCATGTACATGAAAGAAGAGCTCTAGAACTCATACTTTCAACAATAGAACATGAAATGACAAAAATGTAAATAAATAAAGTCGCAATGTCAACAGAAGAAGCAATATTCAAAAGGGTACCCATAAATATATTCAAAACGTTAGTACAACAAACGAATAAAAACAAACAAATAATAATGTATCATCCACTCAAGTTTATCAGTAAACCTGGCAAGATACGGAATCTTTTAAAAAAATATCACGAAACCCCTACGGGAGGACATGTAGGCTAGCATCGTTTGTTCCTCACAATAAGAGAACAATTTTAAAGATATGAAAGGAACTAAAATTCATAAAGGCCTGTGAGTCAAGTAAAAGGAATTAAAATTTTAAACACACTAAAGAAAAAAAGTAATAACAAACACACCGTCAAAACCATTCGAAATATTACCAATAGACACAATAGGCCCATTACCCACACCCAACAAAAACAACCGCTATTCAATAACCATACAACGTGAACTAACAAAATACATTGCAATAATACTCATCCAAATCAAAGAAGCAGACACAATAGCTAAAAACTTAGTAGAAAAATTCTTACTAATATATGGAAAATTTTTGGAAATAAAATCCGACCAAGGAACCGAGTACAAAAATGAAGTACTTGATAAAGTATGCAAATACTTCCAAATCAAACAAAATTTCGCAACAGCCTATCATCCACAAACTATTGGGTTATTTGAGAGAAATCGCAGATACCTAAACGAGCATCTGTGATCCTTCGTCAATGAACATCAATCTGACTGGGATGACTGGTTACCATATTACGCATTTACCTACAACACTACACCACATTCGGAAAACTAATTTTTACCAAACGAATCAGTCTTCGGAATTAAAGCCAAATTACCGCAAGAAAATTACCCAAAAATAACGACCCCCGTTTATAATCTTGATCTTTACAACACCGAACTCAAATACAACCTGGAAAATTCTAACGCAATAGCAAAACAAAGATTAAGTGAAAGTATAAACTCCATATGCAAAAACTCAAATATCCATATAAACCTACTAGAAGTACAAATAGGCGAAACAGTGTATTTACAAAACGAAAATAGGAAGAAACTTGATTGATTCTATATTGAACCGTACACCATAATAACATTTTTTACATTAATTTTAATTTTTTTTAATCTGCACGTTCATTTGTCATATTGAATATTTATAATAAAATTTGTTCAGCGATGACGTCCCTTCAGCGTCAACTTACCATTTTTTCAAGGTGGTCTCGCACAACCGTATGCCTTTAAACATTAGCAAATGCTCTATTATCACATTCACTCGTAAGAAAGACCCTTTGCGGTTTGAATACCTTCATGATGCAGCGATTGAAAGAGTCACTTGTGTCAAGGACCTTGGAGTTTATCTAGACGAACAATTGAATTACAAGCAGCATATTGGATACACAGTTACGAAGGCTTCTCGTTGTTTGGGATTTGTTATGAGAAATGCTAAGCGCTTCACAGATATATACTGTTTGAAGTCGCTCGACTGCTCACTTGTTCGCTCAACACTCGAATACTGCTCGGTGATATAGAACCCTCACTATGTTAACGGTGTTCTCAGAATCGAGTCAATCCAAAGACGTTTCGTTCGTTTTGCTCTTCGCAAATTGCCCAGGAACAACCCTCATGATCTGGCAAGTTACGAAAGCCGTGGAATGCTTATCGGACTCGATACTTTGCAAGTGCGCCGTGACCTGTTCCGTGCAATGCCGATTGCCGATATCTTGACGAACAATATCGATTGCCACCACTTCTTAGTCAAATCAACATCAATGTTAGTTTCCAGAGCTCTCCGCAACAACAACCTCCTCGGATTGCCTCTACGTCGTACTAACTACGGACTCAACGGTGCCATCATTGGATTACAACGAACCTTCAACCATGTTTCTATTGAATATTTATAATAAAATTTGTTGTCAATCTTTGGTCAAACTTCAACTTCAAAATTGAAATCCAAAATTTATAAATTTATCCTACTCTCGACAATGTTTTCAATGAATGTAATGTAACACTTTAGTATTTTAAGTATCTTCGTTCTCGTTGTTTGATTTATTCGTTCAAGTGCAGGCCTCATCAATTCATCTTCCACGATTCGTTGTCCACCTGTCACCACTGCCAGTCGTTGTTGTAGTATTGAGTATGCATCCCTCACTCTACTGCTACCGAAAAATTTGTGCTGTATTGTTTCGATGGGTTCGGTGCAGTGAGTGCAGCTCCATCCGCACGTCCCATGATGTGCAGTAAGCGTCTGTGTTTCACTTTTTGATTCACCCACATTTAGAGTGAGCTACGTTGTACAGGTAATAGTTCACGGGACGAAACATTTCTCCATATACTTTTCCAGTTATGATGAGGGTTAGCAGTTTCGATTCGGATGCTATCAGTTTGTTCAATTAAAGACGATGATTTAGATCAGTGGAGGGATGCAGGCGAATTTGGAAGGGAAGGGTTTGGGTGAGATCAAGAATTAGTTTAAGATAGAGAAAGTTTCTGAGGGAAATTTTTCTGAGAGTATTGCTTTGGTCGATATAGGAGGAGTAAAACAGAATGGATTCAAGCTCTTGCAGATGACGATTCATTAACAAGGCCTTGCATTTAATCGCTGGTAGTTGCAATTTCAGTCCACCACGTTCGATACTGCGAGCTAATTGCTGCATCGGTACTGTCGCACATGCGCTACAGAAAAGATACGAACGCATGGTAGCAGTCAACTTAGCCATGTGTGCAGTAGTTGGAAGAATATTTGAAGCTATGTACCACATTTTTGACGAAATGAATGTGTTCAGTAATATTACCTTTTGATGCATGGCTAAGCTACGCAGGGAGTGCATCCATACCAGCCGAGCAAAATTTGATACGGTGTTATTCACGTTTCGCGACACCATTTGTCGCGGAGAGTTAGAGAATGTTACACCAAATACTTTGACACAATTTTCCGTGCGAGTCCATGGTACAATCGCTATTGTTTCGGCTTCATTTAAACGGGCTTCTGCCTCACACTCAAATCGCCTGAATAGAGCCCGCATTTCATCCAATTGGTCCGCGCTGCTAACAATGACGGTAATATCATCTGCATATGCGACGATCAGGTCGGTACCGCACACTTGTTCTAGCCCTCACAGTAGTGGATTTAGTAGTATGGTGAACAATAGCATCGATAGAGGATCGCTCTGCCTCACCGATCGCTGGATGGAGAATGGGGAGGAGAGGTGTCCGTCTACCACGAATGATAGTACACAAAAACAGAAAGTATTTAAAAAATTATATATATATTTAAATTTTATATATATATATATATATATATATATATATATATATATATATATATATATATATATATATATATATATATATATATATATATATATATATATAAGTTAACGAAACGCGCTCACCATTTACTTATCTCAACTTTGTCCGGCAATAGACATAACAAATACAATAAAGTACACCAGTAGCAACGCCAGCTTACAGCATCGGATACCAGCTCAGCAGTTTACAATGTTTATAAAATATCTTTTCCAGGGAATTTAGAGACAAGTGAGGCCTCTGTAAACCTTTTCAAAATTGTAATAAATCACTTTAAGTCGAACCGTTGAACAGTACAGAGTAGTTTTTTAAAAATCAGATCCGTCGCCGAAATAATTTAACTGGCGCAGTCGTAAAGGATCTTAGTGTCGCGAGTGAAAAAGTGTGGTGTTCGAATCTTCGACGGCTTATCGAGGAGTAGCAGCACTACCACCGGAAAGCGGCCAACAATAAACCCAGCGAGAGGAAATCGCTAAAATACGCTGCGACGGATTATCGCAAAACCTTTAGGTAAGTGCAAATTTATATTATTTTATAGAGTGTGTGAAAGTGAAAAAAGAAGTACAAGTGAAAACGAAAAAAAAATATTTTTAAGTGAGATAACCAAGTAACCAAGTGACTAGTTTAACAATCCCAAATAAAATTTACAATGAATCCTATTCCAAACGAAGAAGAAACGGCAGCCGCTGCTACCGAGCGGACTATGAACGAAGCTGATCGAATTATTCGTTCACTTCAAACACCACAAGCGATCAGAGACCTCCCAATTTTTGACGGAAACCCCGTCAAATTGCACTCATTCATAAAAGCTGTGAACAATTTAATTCCCTTTTTGAGAGCTATGGGAAACACACCCTTTTTAGAGGTGTGGACCCAAGCCATTCGGAATAAAATAATCGGTGAAGCCGATACGATCTTAGAGGTTTATGGCACTGGCCTCGAATGGGAAGCCATGAAAGAAACATTAATTACTTACTATAGTGACAAAAGAGATGCTGTTACTCTAACACGTGAATTATTTGCTTTGGCACAAACTACCAACGTCGAAGAATTCTATGGACGTGTGCAGCACGTTATGTCGCTATTAATCAATAATGCTAATATAACCATTAACGACACAAGAGTAAAAGCTGATAGAATTCAAACCTATCAACAAAACGCACTACAAGTTTTTCTGGGCGGATTAAAAGAGCCCATAGGTGGGAATGTACGTGCGAGAAAACCATACACTTTGAAAGAAGCCTTCGATGCCTGTATAGAAGAACAAAACTTCCAGAAAAAATTTACACCGATCATTAACAATGCACCCCCCAGGCCACCGAAAAATCCATTTCTTCCAGCCTATAAAACGCCAATACAAGCTAACGGATTCCCTCAGAAACCGTATTATAATGCGGGCATGCCAAAATTTGTGACAATACCGCCTAGGAACGTTTTCGAACCCAAGCCTTTGTTTACGAAATTTCCAAAACCCACACCTATGGACATTGATCAGTCTATTAGGTCAAAACAAGTGAATTATATAAACAGAAATCCTCAACAAACCCCACAAAGACCACAAATTCACCCAGGATTGAAATCTCAGTACACAACCCTTCCAACCCCATCCAGCTCAACACTTTAGACCACATCCACAACAGCAGTTTTTCCGAACAGGTCAACCTAGATTCCACGTAGAAGAATTACATAACATTGAACAAACACCGTATTTTGATCCATTCTATGAACATTTTAGTTACTATCCAGATATAACCCCTTGCCATTACCCTTATGAACAATTCGACTATTCAAACACATTTTGTATTCCAGAAATAAATACCACAAGCCAAAATGCATACGATCAAAATTCTCATCCAAAACTAGAAGGTCAACAGTTAGCAATTGAACATGTAGATGCTAGTACTGAAGACAATTTAAATTTTCCGGCGGACTTCGAACCACCGCCAGAAAAATAGAAGATAGGAATTTTATCCCATACATTCAAATGGATACCGAGTTAGGCAACCTAAAATTATTGATAGACACTGGCTCAAACAAAAATTATATTAACCCTGCAAATGTGAAAAACAAATCAATACTTAGAACTACTCCAATGTATGTAAGAAACGTGAGCGGAAAACACGAAATAGATAAATTTATATTTTTCTCTCCATTCATTAATCAGCAACCTGGAAAATTTTACTTACATAAGTTTCATGATTTTATTGATGGATTGATTGGATATGAAACTCTTCAATCCCTAGAAGCCACAATTGACTGTTCAAATAACTCTATTAAATTCCCTAATTATTCAATTTCAATGATGAGAAAATATCCTACAACCTACACATTGAAACTAAATTGTAACAAAGACGTGATTGCTGAACTACCTACCAATGCACCGAATGGTGATTTTTATATTGAAACCCTTCTGCCTCTCACACCCGACGTAGCCGTAGCACCAGGTATTTACAAAGCTAATAATAATAAAGCCACAGTAATTTTAACGAATCTTACGAACGCAGATGTCAAAATTAACCCGAATCGTCCACTCTTTGTGGAAATTATAAATTTCGAATTTGACACCCCTCAATTCAAGAAAAAGTGCATGCTAGAAAAAGTTTAACTTTACCTCACAATTAAGATTAGATCATTTGAACCAAGAAGAAGCTTGTAAACTTCTAAAACTTGTTAAAGAATTTGAAGATATTTTCCACTTAGAAGACCAAAATTTATCATTTACAAACGCAATTAAACACCGCATTTCAACGAAAGATGATATACCAGTACACGCAAAATCGTACCGTTATCCTTACTGCCATAAAGCAGAAATCCAAAAACAAATTTCAAAAATGCTAGGAATTATACAACCTTCCAATAGTCCATGGTCCTCACCAGTATGGGTGGTTGCGAAAAAATCAGATGCTTCCGGTAGGCAAAAATGGCGCCTCGTCATTGACTATCGCAAGTTAAATGAGAAGACAATTGAAGATAGGTACCCAATTCCTAATATTACCGATATTTTGGATAAATTGGGTAGATCGCAATATTTCACTACTTTAGACCTGGCATCTGGATTTCACCAGATCGAGGTTCATGAGGAAGATATCCCGAAGACAGCTTTTAGTGTCGATCATGGGCACTACGATTTTCTTCGAATGCCATTTGGCCTTCGTAATGCTCCATCTACTTTTCAACGAGTAATGGACAACATTCTTCGAAAATACATTGGAAAGATATGTCTCGTTTATATGGATGACATTATCGTATTTTCCACGAGTCTACAAGAACACATGGAACACTTAAAGAAGATTTTTGAATGTCTGAAAGAATACAATATGAAGATTCAACTTGATAAGAGCGAGTTCCTTCATAAAGAAGTTTCTTTTCTAGGGCATCTCGTGACAGCAGATGGTGTAAAACCCGAACCGAACAAAATAAGAGTGATAAAAAATTGGCCATTACCCAAAAATGAAAAAGAGCTACGAGGATTTCTCGGAGTGGTAGGTTACTATAGAAAATTTATTCGAAATTTTGCCCGAATAGCAAAGCCATTAACGAAATGTTTAAGAAAAGGTGAGACAATTCAACATACTGAGGAATTCACGGAAGCCTTCGAAAAATGCAAAAATATTTTAACTAGTAGCACAGTTCTTCAATACCCAGATTTCAGTAAAGAATTTATTCTAACTACCGACGCTTCAAATCAAGCAATAGGTGGCGTGCTATCCCAAGGAGCTATCGGTTATGACAAACCCATAGCCTTCGCTTCACGGACGCTAACTAAATCGGAAGAAAACCTCGCCACTATAGAAAAAGAACTATTGGCTATCGTGTGGGCCTGGAAATATTTTAGGCCTTCTCTTTTTGACAGAAAATTTATTCTCTACACAGATCACCAACCATTGACCTATGGGTTGAACCTTAAAAATCCTCACAGCAAACTAATTCGTTGGAGATTGGCTTTAGAAGAATTTGATTACGAGATAAGATACAGACTGGGTAAACAGAATACTATAGCGGATGCTCTCTCTCGGTTAGAAATTAATGCTAACGAGTTAGAAGACGATACTAACACAGACAATGCAACTGTACATTCGGCTGACACCGACGACAGTGAATTTGTTCCCATGACGTTACACCCTTTAAATTACTATTCTAATCAAATTGTTCTTCAATTCTCAGATCGAGACGAAGAACAGCTAGAGCAAATTTTCCCCCGAGTATACCGAAGAACACTGAAAAAGGTAGCATTTGGTGTTCCTTTTATCATCAAAATATTCAAAGAATACATGAACCCTAGGAATATTAATTGCATTTATTGTCCTGAACGTGTTATCCCTACCATCCAACTCGTTTACAAAAATTACTTCAATAGATGCAAAACTTTTAAGGTTAGAATCACCCAAAACATTTTACAAGACTTAAAAACCGAAGAAGAACAGGACCAGATTATCGAAACTGTACACGAAGAATCCCACCGAGGCATATGGGAAAACCAAAAAGCAATAGCCAGAAAATACTATTTTCCCCGAATGAAGAAAAAAATTCGACAATACATAAAACTTTGCCCCATTTGTAACAAAATGAAGTACGATCGAAACCCATTCAAGATAACATTAGCTGAATCCCCAATTCCCAAAAAACCTTTGGAGATTGTTCACGTTGATATTTTCATTTCACAACCAGATATGTTTCTATCAGCTGTTGACAAATTTTCTAGGTTTGCGACCTTAATCCCAATAAAATCCGGAAGCATACCTGACTTGAGAAAAGCTCTTCTTGACTTGTTTAGCCGGTATGGAAGGCCAAAATTGATAGCTTCGAATAATGAGCCATCCATACGGTCTATCGAGGTTAGAGGTTTACTTGATAATCTCAATATAGACATCTATTTCACGCCGTCAAATCACAGTGAAACCAATGGAATAGTCGAAAGATTCCATTCCACACTGGCAGAAATCTATAGATGCATAAAGGATAAATACGAGAGATTAACAAGTAAAGAAGTGTTTCGAATTGCATGCACCCTGTACAACGAGACAATTCATTCAGTGACGAATCTTAAGCCACGGGAAATCTTTTTTGGCTTGATAATGAAGAAAGACCACTCGACATCGAAGATATGGTTGGAAAAAGAGACCAACTATATGACGAAGTCGGGCTACAATTAAAACGCATTCAGAAAAAACACCTTGAACAACGAAATAAAAAACGCGAACATGAACCAGCACTAGAACCGAATGATGAAGTTTTTATCAGGTTGCAAGGAATTCGTAACAAAAGAAAAGCACGGTATTCCGCAATTCGAGTGCAACAGGATAACACAAAGACGTTTACTGATGCCTTGAATAGGAAACTGCATAAATCAAAACTAAAAAGAATCAGAAAACACTAATACTATTTTCTTTTGCAGATAGTGAACATGATGATGATGATACTATTATTCCTCTTCTTTCCGCTCATTCAAACCCAAACCATTCAAATTCTAAACCTTTCCCAAAATCCTGGACTACTAGCCTTACAAATAGGAACATGCATAATAAAAACAGGTCACCACAAAGTGTATCACTAAATCGATCTCGATAAATACATACCGCTTATTGATAAATTCAGACAAATCGTTGAGGAACTCAGGATTTTCCCAAATCTCAAAGACCTTACAGATGTATTGAAAGATAAACTCGAAACTGCAGAAAAAATTCACAAAACATTATATCCAAATAAAAGCCAAAGGCCATATCCAAAAAATAAAAGAAGTAAACGAGGATTAATAAATGCTTTAGGCTCAGGTATTAAGATGATAACAGGAAATCTAGATGATAATGATCTGATGCACATGAACCGTGACCTGGAGGAGCTCAGAAATGCTAATAATTACCTAGTCAGGGAAAATAATAAACAGGTACACATTAACAAACAGATTGAAACCAGGATAAATAGGCTAGTAGAGAACATTAATGAACAACAAACAAAAATTACAAAACAAATAATTGCAATGAGACAAGACCTAATCAATAATCGAAATATTAACCATAACATTACAGCTCTAGGAAACATCTTCAAAATTTCATATCAGCTAGACGTAATTATAAATCATCTTAACTCAATTTTTGAAACAATTCAATTAGCAAAAGCAAATGTAATATCTAAGAGATTTCTAGAAGCAGAAGAAATTAGATTTATCAGCAATAGATTAGAAGAACAAAACATTACCTTATTAACTACGGATCAAGCCTACGAGTATCTAGACCTGCAAGCCGTTCACCAATCATCGAAAATATACTTTATTATCTTGGTGCCCCAATTCATACCTGGCAGCTTTACCATCATACTCTTGGAACCGTTACCCATCGCTGGAAAAATTTTAAAATTACCAACCCACACAGCAATAATCAGTAAAGAAACCTCCTATTTTCTCACCACCCCATGCCAAAGAATTGAAAGCGAGCTACTCTGCAACTCCAAAAATCTACAAGACGTGTCAAAAGATGACTGTTACTCTAATATACTGAGAGGACTGTCCGGAAAATGTTCATTCGTCGAATCAGCAACCGACACCGAAATAAAACCATTGACAGATAACCATATTATGATAAAAAATGTTACCATGGTTGAATTGATAACCGATTGCAACCTGACGAATCGCAATATCTCTGGAACTTTTCTCGTACACTTCACAAATTGCTCCGTCTCTGTAAACGACAAAACCTATAGCAGCTTCGAGTTGCATACAAAACAATCCGCAATCGTTATACCGTTCGAAGGAATCAAGATAGAAGAAAAGTTTTTGGAAACCAGCGTTACAATAGAGAAACTTCACAAATTTCAAATACTCAACAGACAAAAGTTGGAGTATCTACAAACTATACATTCGACAAAATACCTAATACATACGGGCCTGTCCATATTTAGTATAATTTTAGGGTTAATATCACTCATCTGTTTGATAAAGTTCATTAGACAGAGTAAGCTATTCAACAAAGACGAACAACCACCAAAACCAAATTCGGAAAGACCAAACAGTATCGGCCCGGGACGTGCCGAACTTGAGGAAGGAGAAGTTAACGAAACGCGCTCACCATTTACTTATCTCAACTTTGTCCGGCAATAGACATAACAAATACAATAAAGTACACCAGTAGCAACGCCAGCTTACAGCATCGGATACCAGCTCAGCAGTTTACAATGTTTATAAAATATCTTTTCCAGAGAATTTAGAGACAAGTGAGGCCTCTGTAAACCTTTTCAAAATTGTAATAAATCACTTTAAGAACCGTTGAACAGTACAGAGTAGTTTTTTAAAAATCAGATCCGTCGCCGAAATAATTCAACATATATATATATATATATATATATATATATATATATATATATATATATATATATATATATATATATATATATATATATATATATATATATATATATATATATATATATATATATATATATATATATGTATATATATATATATATATATATATATATATATATATATATATATATATATATATATATATATATATATATATATATATATATATATATATATATATATATATATGTATATATATATATATATATATATATATATATATATATAGATATATATATATATATATATATATATATATATATATATGTATATATATATATATATATATATATATATATATATATATATATATATATATATATATATATATATATATATATATATATATATAAATTTGACTGGCAACACGTCAACCTAATAGTACAGTGTTTTTACCGTTGTGATAAAATTACGAATTTCCTCTGTTATTTCATATTCTATCGTTATTATTGGATATTAAACTGAACCGTCAATCGCTACTTAGTGACCAGCATCTGGAGTACACCTCGATTTGAACGTATCAACTGGAACCAACATCTGTTGTTCATTTGTTTATATCAATTGTGCGAGCGATATCACCAGCTTCTCCTTGCCGTGTGCGTAACACCAGCGAATTTGAGCAAAGCAAGTATGGAGAAAAAACAATGCGGAGAATGCCACTTGCCAATAAACGAATTGGAACCAGTACGATGTGGTTTTTGCGATTCGTATTTCCATATCAGCCAGCAGTGCTGTGGATTCAATAACCGCACAAATCGTGATCTTTTCTCGCAAGGAAAGGCTATATTTGTTTGTTTCAAATGTAAGGAAGAACTTGATGGTAGAAGTGTATTCTCCTACATCAAGGACCTGATGGCATCAAAGCAACCCCAACCTACACAACTGACTGATCTATCTGCTCAAGTTCATCAACTTTTCAACTTGATTGAGACACTCAGCAAGCAAGTTGAAAATATTGCATCTGATCGTTCTACTAGTGAATTTACAAATGCTTCCGGATGGCCTAAATTAGGTGTGAAACGGCGACGTGGAAACAATGGGCAAACTGTTCAAGATACTGCCGAACGTGGAACGAAGTCTATTGATTTAAGTGACTTATCTGTTCCTTTTATCGTCAGCCCTCCGTCACCCCAGAAATTTTGGCTTTATTTGTCAGGATTTCAACCTTTAGTTAGTGTTGCGGATGTTAAAAAAATCCTTTCACGCTGTATGGATGTGACAGATGATATTGATGTTGTATGGTTAGTTCCAAAGGAGGCAGATGTTTCTAAAATGACATTTATTTCATTTAAAATCGGACTTGATCCTGGTCTGAAGAGTCAATCATTAGATGCTTCAACATGGCCGAATGGACTTCTGTTCAGAGAGTTTGTTGAAAATTCTGTAAAACGTTCTCAAGGAAAAGGTGCACCTACCGTCCCTTTAGACAGTGGCACTCTTCAACCTTCGTTGACGCAACCTCGGATCCGGGACAATAAGCACTAAGGAAGTCTCCCTAGCAATAAGCACTAAGGAAGTCTCCCTACCACTCCACCCAGTCGTGCTCGCCGCTGATATCCACCATCGTCATCGTCCCGGTCCTGTGGTCGGTGATGGTAGTGGAGGCTTCCGACATGCTACTCCAGGCGAGTATAATGTGTTACAAGAACCCGCGGTACCTGACATTTTCCCGCTTTCCAGTGCAATTTATTCAAATGGTCTACGTATTTACTACCAAAACGTGCGTGGATTGAGGACAAAAATTGATGTTTTTTTCCTAGCTGTCTCGGATGCTGAATACGACATCATCGTTCTGACGGAAACCTGGTTGAATGACCAAATTTTCTCCGTACAACTCTTCGGTCATCTTTATGATTATGATTTTTCAGAACTGATCGATCCCCGCTGAACAGTCATAAAACAAGAGGCGGAGGCGTCCTGATTGCAGTGTCGAAAAAATTAAGCAGTTCAGTTGATCGAACAATTGTGTCTACATCGCTGGAGCAGCTATGGGTTTTAGTTGAACTTCCGCCGATTTCGTTGAGCATCGGAGTAATTTATCTACCTCCTGACCGAAGAATGGACTCAGTGAGTATAAATGAGCATATAGATTCGTTGAGCGCGATATCCTCTCGATTGAGCCCACGCACTCCTGCTTTACTGTTCGGGGACTATAATCAACCTGGTTTACGTTGGTGCTTTCATGAGGGAGGACTACCTTTCGTTGATCCACTGCTTCAACCTCAACGGCTTCAACCTGAACGGGTTCACTCAAATTAATACTATTGCGAACAGAAACGAGCGCTTGTTAGATCTGATCCTCGCAAATGACATCGCTTTACCGGTCAGTACCGTCACTTTACCTATCGTGCCACTGATTGATCTCGACCTCGACCATCCCGCTCTTGCTGTTGAGTTTAAGGTGCCCATTCCAAATGAGTATGACGAACCGTCTGTTTCGTACTCTCTGGACTTTCGCCGAGCAGACTACACTGAACTGAATGACATGCTTTCAGCTGTTAACTGGCAATTTATTGAAACGTCAACTAATATCAATGACTCCGTAGAATATTTTTGCGATGCGGTGGAAAATGTTGTTTACCGTACTCTTCCCGTTAGTCGCCCTCCTAAAAAACCACCGTGGACAAATAGGCGCTTACGCGCTCTTAAACGGACGCGATCGTCAGCTCTTCGAAAATTTTGTAGTTTCCGATCTTCGTATTTCAAACAACAACTAAAAATCGCTACCAGTCAATACCGCCGTTACAATATGTTCCTATATCGGCGCTATATGAGACGTACTGGACTCAATCTCCGTCGAAACCCTAAACTTTTTTGGTCTTTTGTGAATTCAAAAAGAAGAGAGACTGGTCTTCCGCACTCGATGTTTTTCGGAAATCAAACAGCCTGCAACGAGACGGAAAAATGTGATTTATTTGCGCATCACTTCAAGAATGCATTTCATGACAATTCTGCAACACAGATTCAAATTGACGAGGCAACTGCTGGTGTACCACGTGATATATTTAATTTCCATATTCCTCTCATAACTGAGCAAATGGTCGAGACAGCAATTCGAAAATTAAAGCTGTCGTTCGCTGCTGGTCCTGATGGTATTCCTTCATCTGTGTTGAAACGTTGCGCAGGAGCACTCAGTTATCCAATATCAAAATTGTTTAATCTTTCAACTTTACAAAGCGAGTTTCCTTCACGATGGAAGTTTTCTTATATGTTTCCGGTTCACAAAAAGGGCGATAAACGTGACATTTCCAACTATCGTGGGATTACGTCTTTGTGTGCATGTTCGAAGCTATTCGAAATTATCGTAAACGATATTTTGTTTGCCAGTAGCAAAACCTACATAGATAATGAACAGCACGGGTTTTACCCGAAACGATCGGTTACATCGAATCTTATGATATTCACCTCAAAATGCGTGCAGACCATGGACTCTGGATGGCAAATCGATGCAGCATATATGGATCTTAAAGCGGCATTTGATCGAGTAGATCACAAAATACTTCTGTCCAAGCTTCAACTACTGGGTGTCTCAACGATGAGCGTAGAGTGGTTTAGATCGTATCTGACAAACCGTTCTGTACAGGTTAAAATCGGTTCTTCAACATCTGAAGTTTTCTCGAATTTTTCTGGAGTTCCACAAGGCAGCAATCTTGGTCCGTTGCTGTTTTCGCTTTTCATGAATGATGTTTCACAGCTGTTTCCACCGGAATCCAGATTATTTCATGCAGACGATGCTAAAATTATGAAGGTTATCAAGCGTCTCGCGGACTGTCTTGTACTACAACGTATGATACAAACGTTCGTAGATTGGTGTTCAAAAAATTGTTTGTGTCTGAGTATCGAGAAATGCTGCGTCATATCTTTCTATCGGAAAACTGATCCTATCTTGTATGGCTATGAAATCTCAGAAAGGTCCATGACACGAGTAGAATGTATAAAGGATCTTGGTGTCACTTTAGATCGCGAAATTACCTTTAGACTGCACTATGACGATATGTTGGCCAAAGCAAACCGTCAACTTGGTTTCATCTTCAAGGTAGCCAAAGAGTTTCGAGACCCACTTTGTTTACGATCATTGTACTGTTCACTTGTACGTTCAATACTAGAGTCAAACGCTGTGATTTGGTGCCCCTACCATGCTTACTGGATCGCTAGGATTGAGACTATTCAACATAAATTTGTGAGGTACGCTCTGCGCCTGTTACCGTGGCGTGACCCTATGAACCTACCATCATACGAAGATCGCTGCCGTTTGTTGAATCTCGAGCCATTGGAGGTACGACGCATAACTGCTCAAGCAACTTTTGCTGCCAAACTACTTTTGGGCGACATAGATAGTCCAACGTTACTCATGCGCCTAAACCTCTACGCACCTGAAAGATCACTTCGCCAGCGGAACTTCCTGTCTCTTGAACCACGAAATAGAATGTATGGACAACATGAGCCTTTTCGGACAGTTTGTACGCGGTTCAACGAATTCTCTCAACTATTCGATTTTAATATGTCGTCAACCGTGTTTCATAAACGTTTACTTGACAATTTCCACATAGTGAATAGCGATAGTTAGGTTTAGTTTTTAAATTTTAATTGTTTGCTTTTATTCATTAAGACAACATATGTCAGATGAAGTTATACAAATATACAAATATACAAATATACAAATATATATATATATATATATATATATATATATATATATATATATATATATATATATATATATATATATATATATATATATATATATATATATATATATATATATATATATATATATATATATATATATATATATATATCACTCACATACAAGCCCAATTAAACCACTTTTACAGTAGATTATATACACAACATACTACAACATACACTATCCATTAATAATGTTAGGGAGCCAGTTCAATGACATTTGAATGACTACACTACTTTACACCATTCAACCAAAAGGTGGGTAATGTAGCATGATAATATTGACCTGACTAACCCAAAAAAAAATACTTTCCCACATTCCACGATCTCTAACCAATCCTTCTCTGATCACAGGTCATAAACTAAAACCGAACATGCACCAAAATCCCAAACACCAATCCTTCTATCCTTTATCCTTCAAGTACCATGCATCCAAATTTGTAACAGATCGTAAAACACCTGAATGCTCGTTACATTTCCGAAGAGAAAACCATATGGCTCACACTAAGTTCCCATGCTAGCCAGCCGTGTTGCAACATACGCTGCACACAGCGAGTAAGCAAGTTTCCCACGCTATCTGCCTAGGCGAAATTTCTTTCCCTTGCTTAATGCGCTATAGGTTCAATCACCTTCTTTGTATTGATACACCAATCGACACTCTCTTTCTCTTTCTCCTCTCTCCCGCTAACAATTTATTTAACGAAAGAATTGTAACTGGCTCCTCTCACCTTTATGTACATTATAGAACACAAGAACTTTTGAATAAACCAATTCTAGATGAACAACCAAACTTAACGGTTGTGGACTTTCAATGCAGAAGAAAAGTCCCAGAGCATGGCCAAAAATAAACTTAGAACTTGCCTTCAAAGATATGTACTGTCTCAAATCACTGTATGTTTCAGTCGCTCGCAGCATCTTAGAATATTCCTCTCCAGTATGGTCACCGTATCACAGCGTGCATATCAAGAGAACTGAACACTTGCAAAGGTTTTTTATACGTTACACTTTACGTCTGTTACCTTGGTCCGATCCAGTTAAGCTTTCTCCCTGTGAGGATCGTAGTCGACTTATTCAACTGCCAACTCTGGAAATGTTGCAGCGGTTTCTAATTTTCGACATTTTAAGCAACACTGACTGCGCAGAACTGCAGGAGAAATGACAATTTCATACTCCACTAAGACGAACCCGTCGTACGGAACTCTTTCGATTTACAACTCACCGCACCCAATGTGGACGAAACAACCCACTGGATGCCACTGAATTTTTGCGCTTATTTATTGATGATTGAAATTCTAAATGTTTGATATTATAATATTTTTGTATCATGTATCATAGTGTCTAAAAATGTGTTCAGATTAAGAAGTATGTGCGATCGATAATTTATCGAAGACCGAAATATACAAATACAAATTAATGTTATTAATACTACTCTTATTATTATTATTATTATTATTATTATTATTAATATTATTATTATTATTATTATTATTATTATTATTATTATTATTATTATTATTATTATTATTATTATTATTATTATTATTATTATTATTATTATTATTATTATTATTATTATTATTATTATTATTATTATTATTATTATTATTATTATTATTATTATTATTATTATTATTACTATAATATTTTTGTATCATTATTACTATCACTCATATTATCAATATGAATTATTATCATTAACATATCTGAGGATCAAGGGTTTTATATGTTTATATAAATGGCTATATCTGATTTTTTTTGTATTTTTCAGGTGACTGTTTTCTTCGGAAATGCGGTTATATCATTCGTTTTATCCTTTTTTGTATCGCTAGTGTTTGAAGCACCTGCTATAAAACTACTGAAAATTGCATTCAACAAAACTTGAACAAAATATTGTTGCATTAACAACAGCAACTTACTCTCTGGTGGAAAAATTTAATAAAGAAGTTTTATCAAAATGCTGTTATTGTATGAGATTAATATGAATATATATATATATATATATATATATATATATATATATATATATATATATATATATATATATATATATATATATATATATATATATATATATATATATATATATATATATATATATATATATATATATATATATATATATATATATATATATATATATATATATATGTAAATATGTATATTCATTTTAAATTGTGAACAATAAGAACAGTTTATTTGTTTTTGATACTTTAATTAATATTATCACAAACATCGGTTGTTGTTTAACCGAACGGACGTCTTATCCATTTGCGCTATTCGAGAGTCAAACCGTTGAAGCTATTCTCTAGTATTTCTCCCTACTCGATTTTAATTGTGCCGCGCCGCGTGTTTAATTTTCGAAATGAGGCGAGAATACACTTTTAAGATCGACTATCCGGCTTTTTCCGTGAAGCCGACGTTCGAAAACGTGCATGCTTTTTGCCGTACAGTGCTGGGCTTGAAGAAAGGAGATGTGAAGAGACTGCAGTGCCACCGAGGTGGAGCGTGTGCTTTCATAAAGGTCAGTGACCTAGAGATAACACAAAGAGTTGTCGACGATCACGACGAAAAACATGAAGTGGGACTAAAGGGGAAAAAGTACAAATTCCGTATAACATTGGAGGATGGAAGTGTCGAAGTGAAGGTGCACGACCTCCCCGAAGACATGACCGAAGATTAAATCGTGAAATTTTTGAGCGCGTTCGGTGAAGTGCTATAAATTCGTGAACTGACATGGAGTGAAGGCTTCGACTTCGGGGGAGTTCCACTCGGAGTTTGGTCTGCCCTGATGATCGTTATACGAAACATTGATTCATGGGTTACGATCGACGGAGAGCAAGCGTTCGTTGTATACAAGGGACAGCTGCAGTCATGCCGACACTCCAAGGTGCAGTCACACACAGGATATTCCTGTGTCAAAAATAAGAAACTGCCCATTTACCCACTATAAACCGTTTGAAATGTTGGCTATTCAACGAAACGTCTCTCACACGTTTATGAGGAAAAATGAAACGTACGTAGCAGGGGAACCAATATTGATATTCCATTTAGGAGAGAGACGAAGGAAAAAATCGTCATAACTAAGCTACAGACAGAGCGGGAAGGAATTATCGAGTATCCACATGCCATCGAGGCACAGATAACAAATTATTTCTCTTCTCTCTACTCCGAAGAAGCAATCGATGAAAACAAGAAAATGACTTTATCTCAGATAGAGTCATATCACCTAATGATCCACTGTACGAGGCATGCATGGACGAAATCACCACAGCAGAAATATTAGCAGCAATACGAACTAGTGCACCCAAGAAATCTTCCGGGTGCGATGGCATCCCGAAAAAAATCTACCTGCGCGTGTTTGACGTCATCCACCGAGAGCTCAATCTGCTGCTGAACGAAGCCCTTACTGGTGATCTACCCGCTGCGTTCGTAGAGAGCATCATCGTGTTGGCTAAAAAGAGAGGAGGAGACAATACAGTCCGATCGTATCGCCCGATTTCGCTTCTAAACAGCGATTACAAGTTGTTCTCCCGCATACTGAAAACCCGATTAGAGCAAGTAATGACGGCCCACCACATTCTGAGCGACGGACAGAACTCAGAACGAAACATGTTTCAAGCCACTCTTGCTCTGAAAGACCGAATAGCTGATTTGCGCCACCGTCGCCGTGCGAGTAAACTCATCACTTTGGATTTGGACCACGATAGAGTACGACACTCATTTCTTTTCGAAGCCATGCGCTCGCTCGGTAACAATGAGGATCTCACACAACTACTCTCTGTGATTGCAAACCGATCAACATCGCGTTTGCATATCAATGGGCATCTTTCTCGCTCGTTCGAAATACAACGTTCAGTACGTCAAGGCGATCCAATTTCAATGCATTTTTTCGAGTTGCAGTTACATCCATTGATTAAGGAGCTTAAGCGAATTTGCGGCAATGACTTGCTGGTGGCTAACGCAGATGATATTACCGTGATCGTAACATTCAACGAGCAGATAGAAGCGATGAGAGTGTTATTCGCTCGGTTCGAGATAGTTTCCGGTGCCAAACTCAACCATCGAAAATCAACTGCAGTTAACGTTGGAGACTGGGAGGGACATGAAATCAGTACCTCGTGGATACAAACAACAGATGCGGTCAAAATCCTGGGTGTTGTATTCGCGAACTCGATACGGTTGATGACGACAATGAATTGGGAGGCGATTACAAGCAAATTCGCTCAACTAATGTGGTTGCACACTCCACGGCAGCTAACACTTCACCAAAAGGTTATTCTGCTGAATACGTTTGGCATTTCAAGGATATGGTATATGTCATCGATTCTGCCACCATTTGCAGTACAAACGGCTAAAATCACGTCAACGATTGGCACTTTTCTTTGGAGAGGAATGATCGCCCGCTGCAGAGAGGAAAGCGGACTAAAGCTGCAACTACCAGCGCTGAAGTGCAAATCGCTCGCAATCAACCGGCATCTTCGTGAAATCGATTCCCTTCCCTACTATAGATCCTTAATTCACCACGCAAATCCCCGACCAGTAATTCAAGCATATCTTCCAGACCTCAAACAAATCCTCTCAAATTTATCCCAAATTCCTCATCAACTTCAACAAAACCCCTCTGCCGATCAAATCCAACGCTTTTTTGTACAACAAACCGACCTGCGACTCAGTTCCTCGAGTACGCAAAATATCTGTATGTGTGTGTGTGTATATATATATATATATATATATATATATATATATATATATATATATATATATATATATATATATATATATATATATATATATATATATATATATATATATATATATATATATGTATATATATATATATATATATATATATATATATATATATATATATATATATATATATATATATATATATATATATATATATATATATAAATATATACATTTTTTTGCACTAACTTTTCTCAGAGATGGCTGAACCGTTTTCACAAACTTAGATTCAATTGAAGGGTCTTGTAACCGCATACAAAGTTCCCGAATTCTGGCGGTTCTGGCTATCCTTATTTCCGGTTCCTGATTCCGACTGGAAATAGTGGTCATATAGTCCAAAATGGATCTCACTCACTTTTCTCAGCGATGGATTGGGCAATTTTCACCAATGATATAGGTTCAAATGAAAGGTCTCGTGATCCCATTTCGAATTCCTGAATTTCACCCGACATCAATTCCGGACATCCGGTTGCGGAATTACAGGGTAAAGATTATTAAAATATTTATACCGTTACTAAAAGCGCTGAGTAAAACACGTAAACTAATTTATAAAGTTGCCTCAAAACTATTCCAATCGATAGTCATTGTCAGTAGACGGCCAACCAAATTGATGTTGGCTTTTTTCTGATTTCCAGTATTCGATTAACGAATCGATATTGTGACTATAGACTCAAAAATGGATCCCAGTCACTTTTTTACTTACCGAAAATAATTTTGCGAAAATCCACACATTTATATATGAGAATAATGAAAAAGGCATCATTACACCGCTAACAGTGGAATAAAACAGGTTTTTTTTCATAAAGACGTTTATCTCATAGGCAATATAGTTTTTCTTCGCCGTAGCATCTACTATACATACACGAGCAGAATTCCGTTTCTAGAAATGAGCAAAACGAGTCATGATTTGGGGAAAATAATATATTTTCATGTTATGATAATACACCATGAATAAAACATCTCGGATCATCCATTTGGATTGATTTCGCTGAAATTTGAACGTAACGCACTTGACGTTGATGAGTATAACTTCGTATTTTTTACGTGATTTGATCAGAATCATTAACTTTAAAATATTATGTTTTTGAAAAACGACGACGCCTAAAATAACGTGTTTACTTGCGTTCACTGCTCCAGTTTTGATTTTGTGTTTAATAATTTAAACACTTAAACGAACGACATGAAAAAAAACATCTGTAAATCAAACCTCTTAAAAAGAAACTCTATGTCGAATTCTTTCAAATACCGCGGATTGATTTTTTCTTTCGTGTTTTCAAAACATCGTTTGCAAAATCATCTTATTTAAAATATTTATGTGAATCAATACAGCTTGTGTTGCTATATCTAAGCGTAGCGTAGTCACAGACTAACAGACAGGACACTCAAATTAGATTCTTCAATCATTTTAATGGTCTTTTCGAATATTCCTTTATTTGGGACAGTACTCACATGTGTCATGATGCCGCCTCGTTACCCTATCAAAAACATCCTGTCTGTCATCTAGACTGTGTTTATTTTTTTCATTTACCAACAGAGTTGCCATTCATACAGAATTACCTGTAATGTATTGATTTGTATACGTCCATGCGAATTTCATGCAGGATACAGATTTAATACATATGGCCAAAACTATATACATAATTGTGCCTATTTCTCATCCTCCAACGCAAGACAAAATCGAACCCGTTTTGTTACAATATTTACTTGCTTCTGGTCTGCCGCCACTTAATTTCTGGTGAAAACTACCGACACAATAAAAAATAGTCTAGATGAACAACGTTGAGTCAAATAAATGGTTACCTTCCAACATCGCGAAAAAGTTAAATATATTATCAACGTAATCCAATAATTTATTGTGACGATTCATTTTCAAATATTTTGATGAAATCAGGCATCCCTGCAAGCAGCTGATCGGTGTTGATAAACGAGGGGAAACCAACTAGTAAAAAAACTTTTACATAACACTAGGGGTGTACAGATAGTAAATAGTTCGCGCAGTACAGTATAGGCGGAACTAGTGCATCACGAAAAATTATTTTTTATAAGAATTTACTCATACTGTCATGTCTGTTAGTCTGTGGCGTAGTGTAGCCGTGCTTAGTCTCTTATGATGTCAATTTTCGGTTCATTATCTTTATGTTATCAATTCTTTATCAGCCGGTGGGTAAAACAACACGATTATTAAATATTAATACAGACTTTTAATATGCTTCAGAATCAAGTAAACATTTTCAGTAGCTCTTGCATTTCAATGTCTGCTTTTTGCCTTACCATTAATCTATTAAGCAATCTATCACATCACTTAAGGCAGAGGGTTCAAAGTGATATCCGGGTAGAAAATTGGAGTTACGAGCTTTGAAAGAAATACACTCCTCAAGTAACGCATTTTCGAACCATGATTAATTTTCATGAGAGAAGAGTTATTGCTCATGGTTTCATGAGCAGTTAAAATGATTGGTTTCATGATTTTCTAATCATGACAGCAGTAACGGATTTCTTTCCGTGTAGTACTTTAAACCTAATACATTTCGATTATCATATTTGTATGTCGGAATTCATTAGTTATTCTAAACACTGTTATCAAGCCATTTGCTACTATAAATTATATTAAAAATAAATATTTATTTTGTACATGATCTTATAACTGTTTCATGTTTGTTTCTATCAGTTCAACACTTTTATTAAATGTAAGGTAGCTGTCTATTGGTTGAAGTCATGGAAGAGGAAGAAGTCTAACATAAAATAAACATTAGATTGGAACTCCAATGAACTAAATGAAATATTAAAAAAATTCATGTAAGGAAGGTCACGACAAGCAAGAATGTCGCGAACTGGGACATTGGATAATCTAACTCTACAGTGACATTGGATAATCTACAGGAAATTTGGTGCCCGGGGCAAAATAAGAGATTTTCCGCTGGTTTAGTGAGCAAAAAAAAACAAAGCTTGAACTCCATCTCCGGAAAGATGACTTTGGCGAGCAAAAAAAAGGTTAAATGGATTGGTTTGCCGCCCCTTTAAAAACGCTGCGCCGGAGGCGAGTGCCCCCTTGGGATTTCCATCGAGCGTAGGTGATCCGGGATTCCATGCACTTCGCACTGCGTAGATGTGTCGAAAAATAAAGTTGAGTCAGGGACATTTAGGAGGATGACACGGATAGGATCTTATTACGTATGTTTTGGTTAAACACTACAGGGTCCGGCACTCGAAGTGTAACCAACTTCAGATCGCTCGCGCAGCTGACGCACGGGCATCAGCTCTCTAGAAATTTGCTAAATGACAGTTCGGAGTTGTATTGTTTACAAGCGCAAGAAAGCATTTTGCCAAAAGTGAAAGCGAAAAAAAAATCAGTGATGGATTTAAAACGTAATAGTGTGATTGCTTTATATTTAGATGGAAAATCACAACCAGCGATTGTTCGTGAGCTCAAACACCTTAAAGTGAATAAAGTTTTTGTTTATCGCACCATAACTCGTTACAATAATACTGGTAGCATCGCAAACGTCATGGAGGTGGTCATCAAAAGACTGCAACGTCACGTGAGATGGTTCAAAAAGTGAAGAAGCGACTTGAACGAAATCCTCGACGAAGTGCCAATCAAATGGCAAAAGAACTGAAAATATCCGACCGTAGCATCCGCCGCATACTGAAAAATGATCTGAAGGTCAAGCCTTACAAGATCCAAAAGGCGCATGATCTCACACCGAAGCAGCAACAAGTTAGACTTGAGAGAGCAAAGAAGTTGCTTCGTTTGGCCGAAAGCGGTCAATTTCCGAACATTGTATTTTCTGACGAGAAAATTTTTCCAATTGAGCAATTCGTAAACTCTCAAAACGATAGGGTTTACTTGACGGACCGTTCATACGAGAATTTGAGTCACCGATTGGCCACCAGGAGGCAGCACCCGCAACAGATAATGGTTTGGGCCGCTGTAACCGCTGATGGGCGCTCTCCAATCGTTTTCATCGAGCCTGGCGTCAAGGTAAAAGCGACATATTATCGGGAAAGTGTTCTGGAGGTTGCTTCGAAACCGTGGGCAGACAAACATTTCGGTGGCAGACCATGGACGTTTCAGCAGGACTCGGCACCGTCTCACAAAGCTCGAGTGAACCAAGAATGGCAACGTTCCGAACTTCATGACGTCCACACAATGGCTCTGGAATTCACCAGATGCGAATCCAATGGATTATTCTCTTTGGGCCATTTTGGAGAGCAAAGTCCGAACTAAAAGATACACCAGTCTCGAGGCGCTGAAAAAAGTTATTGTCCGCGGGTGGGCCAAAATACCTGCAAGTCACATTCGGGCAGCTTGGGATTCATTTTTTGACCGTCTCAAGGCCATAGTCAAGGCAAAAGGTGGTCATATCGAGCAAAAGTGAATTGATTCTGAATTTTGTATTATTTTTACACATTTTGTACTTTAAATTAAGTAAAAGCAATTTTCGAAACTGAATTTATGGTTTTAACCACGCAAAAGGTGCACTCTCCGTCGCTGCTGGTTGATGGTTCAACTCCCACGACGTCTGCTTCCACCGAACGCACGAAAAGAAATGATCGATTTTCGACCACGGTTTTCCTTTTATACGCACTCAGTTGAAGATATGTGCCTGACTGCCTCAAAATCGTCGTCCTTGCGCGAAAAATCCAAGCGAAAGTAAAGAGTTTTCCGCATTATTTTCAAATTTTGAGAAAACTTAATTTTTGAGTTGTTTGTAGTTATCTAACATTGTTCAAAATATTATCCTAAATTCCTGATCATACTTTTGATGAAATGGTGAAAGAATTATGTTGCTACCATTAATACAAGTCGAGATATTCACGATTAAGTTCTGCCCATTCTTCCATATGGCTAATTTTGAAGAGGCACCCCATAGTAAAGTAAGTCGTATTCACGACAAAACCCATAAAAATCACCCCGATACGAAAACCTAGAAACATGTCTTGAAATCCCAGAAACCCGCTTGAAACATAAACTTCACCTACATGAAGAAATTAAAGTGTCAGCACTTACTTCGACTCAACGAAAACACCGCGACCAATATATAAGGAAGCGTCATGTTGCAAATCGTTAAGTCACCCAAAACAAAAACAGCTATGTCATTTCCCTTCTCTTCACGTCCCACACCTTTCTCAATCAAGTGCCATACGACATGACCTAGAATAACAGTAACCCAGGAAAACACTGACTCGAACCGACACTCACGAGAGTTTAACCTGACTACTCTCACCCTCTCCTCTCTGTATCACACTGACACACTTGTCTAGAAACATAACTCACTCTCTCCTACTCAAATCATACAATGGCCGAGACATGCCATTGGTTAAATCAGATTTACGCTGCGCGTTCTAACTCCTCCCCCCGGATTTTTAGTAATCCATACTGTAAAACTCAATTAGCTAAGTTAGGAGAGGATAGGATATAAATAAGCGATTAATTTAAATAAAAGGCATTCTTAAACGCATTCTAAAACGACAGCGTTTCGATGTTGTGTAAAAAGAAATATCCATAGTGGATAAGGCTATCAAATAGCGACCGAGAATTTTCCGACTGGTGATTCCGTGGTGTACAGGTTATAAGATTTCTTCCCTGAACTTATGAAACTATTCGGTATCAGTTAAAGTGCTATCGACTGTTTTATACGTGTATGTGATAAGGCGAAAACAACCAAAGGAATAAATTCTAACGAAACAATGATCAGGATTCGAAATTCGGAACAGTGCAAAAGTGCCTATTTTTTCCAAGGAAGTTACTACTGATTCAAAGAAATTGACTTATAAAATAGTTGAATACCTGGAAAAGGTGTTCCTGGCATTCCACAGTGGTAGCAACAAGATCCAATTATTGGTGATTTGGTGAAGTGTGCAATTTGGCTTTCTGTAAACAAATTTCCAAACGAAAGCTTAGGACCCAGAACCTGGTCCCAGTCAGCCATTCAAAATTGAAGGAAATCAAAACCGAACGAAATGTGCGCCGTAATAAATAAAGTTGTGCATCTACCAAACGAAATGTGCGCGTAATAAACAAAGTTGTGCAGCTACCGAACTTGGAATTTGGAATCTACCGAACTCAGCTAAATTAGAAGCGGACAGCAACCGAGAGATGGAAAATTTGCAGTCAACAAATCAAAGGTACTTAGCTTAAGTAAGATTAGGGACCTCTAGAAAATTTTTAATAGAATAAATAACACAAATATTAAAATAAAGTTTAAGATGGGTTGGTTTTCGTCAGACGAAACCATCAACAACACAATAGTCCCACAACAGAGAGAAACCGAAGGCATCGCGCTTTGTGCCCTGGTTATGATAATAGTTAGTTATGTGTTATTAAAAGGATTATTGGAATTACATAAGCAATTCACAAAAAAATTGCAATAAAGGCCGCAAGACAAATTCAAATGACCACGGTTTAAGAATATCAAAAACAAAAAATAGGGAAAAAATTTTTTATGACAAATGGCCCTTAAGGGTTCAAGAAAGATTAATCAAAATCAAAACAAGAAAAGAGGAAAAACGCAAACAGGCGATTCCCGACAAACACACATGTGGTTACGCATGTGTATTCATGTCTAGAAAATTACATACCATAGCCTAAAAATGTGAAAGGAACGATTTTTCCTTTAAAAAAAAATTTATATATATACATACACTGAGGTCTTTTTTATGCGGCCTTTTTTTATGCGGTTTTTTTTACGCGACTTTTTTTATGCGAATTTTCAGAGTTATGCGGTTTTTTTTATGCGAAGTTTCAGAGTTAGGCGGTTTTTTTTATGCGAATTTTCAGAGTTATGCGGTTTGCCCTTCTGCGGTCTTTTTTTATGCGAAGTTTCAGAGTTATGCGGTTTTTTTTATGCGGTTTTTTTTTATGCGGTACGTAAATTCGCATAAAAAAAGACTTCAGTATATATATATATATATATATATATATATATATAATAAAAATTTTTATATAAATGTTTATCCATTTTCAAGCTAAAATGAAATGCAAAAATATAAAGAGCTAGATAAAACTCCATACTTACGTAAAGAAGTCTACCAACACAAAACTATCAGAAAAATTACTTGAAGAAAAATTAAATCAATGTCAGGAATCAAAAATAGACCTTGAAAATTTATTTATAAAGGAACAAGAAATCATTGACGATAAGACTTTCCACAACTTAGTAAAAAATACGAGACTGTGGACAGACGAAATTTGCGAAATAATAAAATTTAAAATCACACGCATTAGAGCAACCAAAAACGACACAATGACGCAAACAACAGCAACACCGTTTGACTTACGTCAGGCGACAGCTCTTATTCAACCTTACGACGGTTCTCCCGAGAACCTAGACGCATTTATTGACTCAGCTAGATTGCTGAATGAGTTAGTTCTGCCAGACCATATGGCCATGGCAATAAAATTTCTAAAAACCAGACTGTCCGGAAAAGCCAGACAAGGCATCCCTAAAACAGTCAATACAATCAATAATCTGATACAACTAGTCGAGGAAAGGTGTAAAATCACGACCACTCCCGAAGTATTATAGCGAAAATAAACACCTTAAAACAGAAAAACTCAATAAACAGTTTCTGCGAGGAAGTTTGTTTTTTTTTTCAATTATATAATTTATTAAGGCACACTGCTTAAGCTCTAAGATGCCAAGGGCTTTTTCTATTTTTAATTAACAAATAACTTAAAACTAGGATAGTATATTAAGATAATGTAATGACTTTGGCAGATCCCGCCTTCAGCTGGCAATCGGCACCGGCCGGCGTACTGAATGTAACACGTTGGTAAGTATCTTGGTATTAGCCGTTTTTTTCTGTCCGTGTAGGTTCGCGGGGAACACGGGGATGCCGAAGCCTGTGGACTCGTTGATGTTTGATCCGTCAGTGTAAAACATCTTTTCACAGTTGACTGTTCTAAATTTCTTATAGAAAATATTTGGGGCCACTTGAGGGCGCACGTGATCCGGAATTCCACGAATCTCTTCTCTCATGGATGTGTCGAAAAACACAGTAGAATCAGAAGTATCCAACAAATGAGCACGGTTGGAAACAAACGAAGAAGGATTAATATTCTGAGCCATGTAATCAAAATACAAGGACATAAAACGGGTCTGAGAATTGAGCTCGACAAGCCTTTCGAAGTTTTCAATCACCATCGGATTTAAGATATCGCATCGGATTAGCAATCGATATGAGAGATCCCAGAATTGATTTTTCAACGGTAAGACGCCCGCAAGCACTTCGAGACTCATCGTATGAGTCGACTGCATGCAACCTAAGGCAATACGCAAACAACGATACTGAATTCTTTCCAGTTTAATGAAATGGGTGTTCGCGGCGGATCGGAAGCAGAAGCATCCATATTCCATTACGGACAATATCGTTGTTTGGTACAGCCTGATCAGGTCTCCTGGGTGGGCACCCCACCATGATCCGGTTATTGTACGAAGAAAGTTAATTCTCTGTTGGCATTTTTGTTTCAGATACCTAATATGACATCCCCAGGTGTCTTTGGAGTCGAACCAGACCCCGAGATATTTGAATGTGAAGACCTGGGCTATGGTTTCACCCCTTAGTTGAAGCTGTAGTTGTGCTGGTTCTCGCTTCCTTGAAAATACAACCAGCTCAGTTTTCTCCGTAGAGAAGTCGATACCAAGTTGAAGAGCCCACGTGGACAAGTTGTGGAGTGTATCTTGTAATGGTCCTTGCAGATCGGCAGTTTTGGATCCTATAATGGACACAACGCTGTCGTCGGCAAGTTGTCTTAGCGTGCAAGATGTGTTGATATATTCATCGATATCTTTTACGTAAAAATTGTATAAAAGGGGGCTTAAGCATGAGCCCTGAGGAAGACCCATGTAGCTAAATCGTATTGTCGACAAATCACCATGTGCGAAATACATGTGTTTCTCGGACAATAGATTATATAAAAAGGTGTTCAAAACCGGCGAAAGACCATGCTGGTGCAGCTTATTAGATAGGATATTTATAGAAACTGAATCAAAAGCCCCCTTGATGTCTAGAAATACTGATGCCGTTTGTTCTTTACGAGCAAATGCCATTTGAATTTCTGTTGAGAGCAACGCAAGACAATAGTTCGTTCCTTTACCCCTGCGGAAACCAAATTGTGTATCTGAAAGAAAGCCATTAGTTTCGACCCAATTGTCTAGACGGAAGAGAATCATTTTTTCGAACAACTTCCGGATACAGGAAAGCATAGCAATCGGCCGATACGAATTGTGATCGGAGGCTGGTTTCCCAGGTTTTTGAATGGCGATAACTCTCACTTGTCTCCAGTCGTGTGGGACAATATTACCCTCGAGGAACTTGTTGAATAAATTCAGCAAGCGTCTTTTGGCGGTGTCAGGCAGATTCTTCAACAAGTTGAATTTGATTCTGTCTAACCCCGGGGCCTTATTGTTACATGACAAGAGCGCAAGTGAGAACTCTACCATCGAAAACGGTGTTTCGTTTGTATTTGATGTCGCGGCGCGGGAGATCTTCTGTTCCGGAACAGAGTCTGGACATACTTTTTTAGCGAAATCGAATATCCAACGGTTGGAATATTCGTCGCTTTCGTTCGTGGTGTTTTGGTTTCGCATTCGTCGGGCTGTGTTCCAAAGAGTGCTCATCGATGTTTCTTTTGTTAATCCGTCAACAAACCGTCGCCAGTAACCTAGTTTCTTTGCTTTAACTAAGTTCTTCATTTGCTTATCTAGCGCTGCGTAATTTCTATAATTATCGGGTGTTTCATATTTTCTGAACTTTTTGAATGCTAAAGATCTTTCCGCGTTCAGTGATGAGCACTCTTTGTCCCACCACAGATTGGGAGGAAGGATGTTAGTTTTCGCGCCGGGTACACGTTTCGTCTGAACTTGAATCGCGGAGTCGAGAATCAAGTCAGCCAAAAGCGTGTACTCTTCCTCCGGGGGAAGTTCTTGTGTTGTTTCCAGTTTCTCAGACATCGAATTTGCGTAATATTTCCAATCAATATTTCGTGTGAGGTCATACGAAACATTGATTGTCTCCGATGGTCTTAATCCGTTGGCGATTGAAATTACGATAGGCAGATGATCGCTACCGTGGGGATCGGGGATTACCTTCCACTTACAATCCAACCGTAGCGATGTCGAGCAAAGGGATAAATCCAGCGCACTTGGTCTTGCTGGTGGTGCAGGAATCCGTGTCATTTCTCCCGTATCCAATATTGTCATATTGAAGTTGTCACAAATATCATGGATCATAGCTGATCTGTTATCGTCATGAAGACAACCCCATCCCGTACCGTGTGAGTTAAAGTCTCCTAAAACCAACGTTGGCGCGGGAAGGAGTTCTATGATATCACTGAGCCGCTGATGCCCAACCGAGGCTCTAGGGGGAATGTAGATGGAAGCAATACAAAGGTCCTTACCTTTGATTGTAACATGACATGCGACAACTTCAATACCTGGTATCGATGGGAGGTTAATTCGATAAAAGGAATAGCACTTTTTGATTCCCAAAAGTACTCCTCCATAGGGGGTTTCTCGATCCAAACGAATAATATTAAAATTGTGGAAGTTGAGAGATATTTCAGAAGTTAACCAAGTTTCGCACAATGCAAATGCATCGCAATTCGTGGTATATAATAGATGTTTGAAGGAATCAATTTTTGGGATGATACTTCTGCAATTCCATTGTAAAACAGTGATCAAATCCTTGACCTCATTGGATAAATTAGCCATCGAAGGATACAATCGCTGAAAGAAGGGGCCATTTTACAGTCAACTGTTTCAAAAACGTCTCAGCTACGGGTACAAAGGTCAACAAAATACCTTTCAAGGGGTCAGAGATATTGAAAGATTTAAAAATCCAGGCCACTATATCAGAGAATTTAATAAATCCAGCATTTGGTTGATTCTTTGACTGGTCTTTAGGGGCAATTGAGTTTTTGTTTGTCTTAGGAAGTGTTGGAAACTCCTTATCAGATCTCAGTTTTTCTAGATCAGGAGCTATTCTTTGCTTCGGTGTTTTACTAACACTACCATTAGCTGTTACTTTTGGAGGCCCCTCAAGGGCCACCTTCGAACCCTTACTAGGTAGCTTATGAGAGGAAATATTTCTCCTTTTCCTGTTGCTACGAGGGATGGCCGAAGATGTGCCTTCGAGAGGGTCGTCTGAATCGCACTCGTCTGTTGACAAGCAAGCATAGTGATTTGCAGATGGGCTTGATGGTGTAGCACTCTTTAGCATTTCTGCAAATGTGCGCTTGGAGCGTTCCCTCAAAGAGTGCTTTAGCTTATCTCCACGCAATTTGTAGTTGGGGCATGCTGAGAGATCATGCGGACCCTCACTGCAGTAGAGACACTTTTCAATTTCTCTTCCGCAAAAGCCATCCGCATGACGCTCTCCACACTTCGAACAACGGGGCCGATTCGCACAATGGGAGGCTGTGTGTCCTAATTGCTGGCAATTAGTACAGTTCATAACCCGCGGCACGAAGAGACGTACGGGTAGACGAACCCTGTCCAATAGGACATAATTTGGCAAAGCCGAACCAGCGAAGGTCACACGATACGAGTTCGATTGAGGATAAGATTTCGGCCCATCCTCGGCGATCGATACTGAATGCAAGCGTTTGCAATCCAGTATCTTCAGATTCTTGAGTAAGGGGTTTTTGAAACCGCCAACCCCGTGCTCAAGAATATCTGCGCAAGTCAAACTTGCATCTGTGACCACGCCGTCTATTTCGACTTCGCGGGCTGGTACATATACGCGATAATCCCGCGTAAAGAGCTCATTTCGAACGATCTCATTAGCCTGCTTTAAGCTGGTCAACGAGACCCTGAGTTTGTCGGAGCGCATTTTTACTATTTGTGTGACAGTCGGGTAATGTGACGTCAGGTTCTTATTTAATGCCAATAAATTCAATGCTTTATCTTCAGATTTGGTCCGGAAGTACACCACATATGGACCGGTCGATAGCGAGGGTTCATCGGAATATTCCTTAATCCGGGGGGTTTTATTACTGTCAACAACAGGCGGATTAGGATCTGTCTTCATTTCTTCGTCTGGAGGGGGAGGACTCATTGTGCTTACTGTAGCACGAGGTTATATTTAGGCAAGTGGTAAATTATAAGAGGGATGCAACAATAAACTGTAATAAGGGCAGAATAAAGAAAAAAGCAATACTTAGCTTGTTGTACAGTTGCAAGGAACGGTCGCCAAGACCTGCTCTTGGTCGATTGCCACTTCAATTGATGCCAAAAAACCTCTACGAGGAAAAGCACAAAGCACCAGCTAACGGTTCGGTGCGAAGGTGCAAAAAAACTCACCGAGGAAAAGGCACAAATAAACTGTTTATAGTTTGTATGGACTAACGGTATCACTTCACTTCAATGTTCGATCACAATCGACACAGGCACTAAAAAAATGAAGAAGCACTATTGTCTATCACACAATATCGTCCGACCACTTTATCACACACACACACAACTGGTTTTCAATGCTAAATCCAAATCACGTCCGTTCGCTCGGAAGGTTAAAACGGCAATGATGCGAGAAAGTTGAAACCCTCTGCACGAAACTCGAAAACACTTATGTCGAGCAAAAAATCCCACTACCAGTTGCAAAATCAATGAGCACTAAGGTAGGAGTAAACGCTCTAATAAAAGGGTGTAACAACACCGAATTAAAAATAATTCTCAAAGCTGGTAATTTCAGCAGCATAAGAGAAGCAAACCAGAAAGCACAAGTGTTGGGTACAGACGAAGACACCCACTATCAAACAATGCACACACGTTTTGTTCAACAGCACCAACAACGTGTGAATAATTTTAATAGAGGGGCAAGACAATATAACGCACCCAGATATCCAGTGCAATACAATAGGTATGCACAAAAGTAATTATTTCATAATCATAGAAATAATTATAACCATAATAATTTTAATAATAATTTTAATACAAATAATCAAGAATTCCGATATGAAGGTAATATGCGGAATACAACCAATTACCGTGGAAGACCCCGCAGAAGTGGTCCATACTACGAAAATTTCCGAAGGAACGGAAATAACAGAATATTATTAACTAACGAGGAACAGACAGAAAATGCCTCACAAAACCTTAAATATACAATACCACAATACAAACAACGATATTATAAATGATAATGTAAATATAATACCACGTCAGTACGTACAATTACAAAATAATAACCAATACTTGTGGCGGAATTGCAAAACCACCACGTTTTCCACGTTAAACACTCAGAACAATTGCAATAGTACATTTCATTTCATTTCATTTCGACACAATGTAGTTACATTGTAAACGTCTTCTTGGGAATACTTTGTACGGAAATCAGCCATACATCGTAGCACATACAGCTTTATGATTTGATGCATCGGCACTTTACAAATCATAAACTTTAAATATTTTATGAGATGGACCGGTACAGCCGAAATTATGCTCGGTACCAAAAACGGTCCTCCTATCTTAAACACTTGAACTGCTTACAGCGCACAAGCAAAGTAACGCAATGAATATAAACCATTGCGCCGCTGGCGTGGATTTTCCGCCTCGCGCGAAGGAAAATAAATAACTTCAATTGTTTATTAAACACTAGCCTTCTCCATATAATCATTACCAAAACTTTTACGATATATGTAATTGTCAAGTCTCAAGACTTCTCGTCAAACTTACACGTACACAGAGAAAATTTGTACATTTTATAAAAACCAAAATGCAGAAATAAAATAGAACATTCATTCAGTAACCAAGACGGGAACTGGACTTCTTCGTTAATGAAAGAAACCTGCCACATGGCAGACCGTGACACTGTTCACCGCGCGTCAAGCTAAGTCCCAGTTAAGAAGGGACTTAGCTAAAAAATAGTGAATTTGGAAAAAAAAAAACAATCAAGTGCAACAAATATATGTGTTTCTTTCCGAACTGAAAAAATATCGAAATAATTGACAACAAAACAGTGATTTAAAATCAAAACGGAAGAAACAATCAAGTTCAACAAATATGTGTGTTACTTTCCAAACTGAAATAATATCAAAATAAATAACAACAAAACAGTGATTTAAAATCGAAACGGAAGAAACAATCAAGTTCAACAAATATGTGTGTTTCTTTCCGAACTGAAAAAATATCAAAATAAATAACACCAAAACAGTGATTTAAAATCGAAACGGAAGAAACAATCAAGTGCAACAAATATGTGTGTTACTTTCCGAACTGAAAGAATATCGAAATAAATTACACCAAGACAGTGATTTAACCCCGGAACGGAAAAAACAATCAAGTGCAACAAATATGTGTGTTACTTTACGAACTGAAAGAATATCGAAATGGATGAAACTAAACAAATCAAAACTAAAAAGTGCTAAACCAGTTATAAAATACAAAAAAAAAAAAAAACAACATGGGCTGGTTCGACTCGACCGATACCAACACCACGTACGTCCAACTTGGAAACGACGCCCAAACCTGGACAGGAATCATCATAGCAGCCTGCCTGATGATCTACACAGCTGGAAGATTCATCACCAAGCTACACCACATATACACGGAGAGGACAGCCGAGCGGACAACAAGAAGGATCATCGCCAATCAGGTCTAAGTTAAGTACTGATTTTGATTTTTATTCATTTATATATCTATAGAGTACAGTAGAAAAATTTTTTTTTCTTTAAAAAGAAACTTGAAAGTACACAGTTAAATATGGAAAATACCAAAGAATTTTTTTAAGAAATAGAGGCAGCCGCCGAATATTTTAATGAAATCGACCGGCAAGCGGCAAAAATTTTTAAAACCAAAGAAAACATAAAAGCCTTTGCCGAAGCAGAAAATCACACATTAAATTTAGAAATTAAAATTTTTCCTGAACAGCCTGAGAAAACAGAAATAGTTAAAATAGAAGTATCGCAGGGGCCGTACTTCGACAAAAAAGAAGCAACTCGAAAAAACAAGGCTTATTTTGCACGGAAAGGAATTTACCTGGATCCTGCACAATATAACCTCTAAAAAAAAAACAAATTTTAAACAACCATATTATATGATGTAAATTCTACAGTTTTACTAACAACAAACAAACCATTGAATATGAATGGACGAAATTGAAGAAAGCCTGAATACATTAAAGGCAATCGAAAGTAATTTTAGGAAAGCTCCGAATAGAACCTATTCGAGCCAAATTTTACTATTGAAAAGAAGCGAAGCCAGCTTCGCTCAAAACGTAATTAACGAAAAACTTGCCGAACTAGAAAACAATCTAGATTCAGACCTTTTCAATTTAATCAACCGAGAAGCAAAATTGCTCTCAGGAAAAATTTACAATATCATAGACACTAAACTCCCATACGCCAAACCGTCGTTATTGCCTAAATTTAAACGGGCGACAAAGAAATTAATTAAGCTAAATCGTGAGGAAAAAACCAAAATGACTAATCAGGAAAATACAATAAAAACAGTGACGGCTTTGATGCCGGAATTTGATGGAAATCCAACAAACCTCACCAGTGTCATTGATGCACTGGATATTATTAAGACAATAGTCACAAATGATAACAAACAATTAGTTATCAGCATCATATTATCAAAACTAAGAGGCAAAGCACGAAACGCATTTGCCGCCAAGCCCGAAAACGTCGAGTCCATAGTGGACAAATTAAAAACAATTGCACCCGCCTCCGTAGGAGCAGTGCAATCTAAACTAAAATTATGCAAACAAAAGTCTGACATAATTACCTTTACAAATGAAATCGAAACTCTCGCTACACAGCTTGAAGCTGCGTACGTAGCGAAAAAAATTCATGCCAAGGTAGCAAAAGAAATGGCTACCCAAGAAGCAATTAAACACATGGCGGAAGGTCTAAAAAATGAAAAAACATCAATTATTCTTCGAGCAGGAACATTCACGGACCTAGCTTCAGCGATAAATAAAGTGCTAGAGGTAAACCCGGCCTGCGAAGAAAAAATACTATTTGCAAAAATGCAAACGAATAAAACGAATATACAGCAAAAAAGTAACGGTGAAGGTCGTCAGTTTAAACAACAACCGATACCATTCTTCAATATGCCTTTTCAGCCACGGTTTCAAGCACAGCGTGGCTGGAATAATCAAAACAACCAACAAATGCCTAACCAAGCAAATCAAAGTCAAGGGCGCCAAATGAGACCAAATTTTAACCAATGGCATAACCTGCCTCAACAAATGTTCAGTTACGGACAGTTTCCTTATACTCCGTATCAGCAGTTTTATCAACAAAACCCATATCAATACCAAAATAACTGGAGAAATAATTCCAACACCAATCACAGCAACGCACATCCAAACAGAAATGTGATGGTTGCGGAAAACACATCGGAGCTGACGTCTGGTCCCCAAGACGTCGGCCAGCAACGAAGTGCAAATGGGACAACCAAGACAAATCAGAACATGAGAATGGATGTGAACCAGAATGTGGGTCACATTCAAGCTCGGATAACGAATCAAGCAAGCCAGCAATGAAAATATTCAATTGCGAGATAAGTTATACAAATTTTGTAATTTTAAAATTAGATGTCTGTAACAAACCGGTCACACTAATCGTAGACACAGGTGCAGACATCTCTATATTAAAAGAAAGCGCACTAAAGCCAAATATACTTATTCACATGAATGAGAACTGTATTATAAATGGTGTTACCGAAGGTAAAATGGAAACCGAAGGTAGCACATATGCTAATATTAAACTAAATAATAATTTAATACCACATAAATTCCAAATAGTTAACGATAAGCTACCTATCTTTACAGACGGAATTCTCGGTAGAGACTTTCTAATAAACTACGAATGCAACATATGCCTGAAAACATGGCTAATTACTTTCGAAATAAATAATGAAATCTTCGAAATACCCATTAGAGATAAATTCAAGGAAAAATTTATTATACCACCTAGATGCCAAGTAATTAAAGAAATAAAATTAAGAAATATCACTGAGGATAGTGTTATCCTATCCGGTGAAATAAAGCCAGGAGTGAACTACTCAAACGCGCTTATCACTCCTGGTGCCCAATATGTAAATATTATGAATACTAGCGATAGTTTCGTACAGATTCCTTTTAATGATTTAATAGAAAAAATCAAAATAATCCCAGCTAGCAACTACGAAGCAGCCGGAAACGAAAATAAAAACTCTAAACGAAAAATTAATCAACGAATACTAGATTTACAAAATCAGATTAACATTAAAAATATACCAATCAATGCTAAAGGTAAATTAATAGACCTATGCTATAGATATAACGACATTTTCGCACTCAAGGATGATCCGTTAAGTGCAAACAATTTCTACAAACAAGAAATTAATTTAGAAAATAAATCACCAGTTTACATAAAAAATTACCGAACACCCGAAATCCACAAAGGAGAAATAAATAATCAAATTAATAAGATGCTTGATGAAAATATTATCCAACCTTCCGTATCCCCGTATAACTCACCTCTTTTACTAGTACCGAAAAAATCAACTACTGAAAATAAAAAATGGCGATTAGTCATTGATTTTCGCCAATTAAACAAAAAAATTATTGCGGATAAATTTCCATTACCAAGAATCGATGAGATACTTGATAATTTAGGTCGAGCAAAGTATTTTACGACACTCGACCTGATGTCAGGATTTCATCAGATCGAATTAGAAGAAAACTCAAAAAAATACACAGCATTCTCAAGTTCAACAGGCCACTATGAATTTAATAGATTACCTTTCGGACTAAACATTTCACCCAATAGCTTCCAACGTATAATGACAATCGCTCTGAGTGGTTTACCACCAGAGTGTGCGTTCTTGTACATTGATGACATCATCGTGGTGGGTTGTTCAATCAACCACCATTTGAAAAATCTAGAGATGGTTTTCCAACAACTCAGGAAATATAATTTAAAACTAAATCCAGCAAAATGTAATTTCTTCGGAAATGACGTCACATACTTGTGTCATCACATTTCGGAAACGGAATTTTGCCAGATCCATCAAAATTCTCAACAATAAAAAACTACCCCATCCCAACAAATGCAGATGAAGTTAGGCGATTTGTAGCCTTTTGTAACTACTATCGTCGTTTTATCGAAAATTTTGCCAAAATAGCACACCCATTAAACAAACTACTTAGAAAAAATACAAATTTGATTGGTCGCTCGAATGCGAACAATCTTTTCAAACACTTAAAAATCTACTTTTAACGCCAACAATTTTACAATTCCCTGACTTCAACAAGAAATTTATTGTAATCACAGATGCTTCCAAAATGGCTTGCGGTGCAGTTCTTGCTCAGACACACGACAATATTGATTTGCCAATAGCGTACGCAAGTAGATCGTTCACCAGAGGCGAATCAAATAAGTCGACAATTGAACAAGAGCTGACAGCAATCCATTGGGCCATCACGCATTTTAGACCATATTTATACGGAAGAAAATTTCTTGTCAAAACAGACCACAGACCATTGGTTTATCTGTTTTCGATGAAAAATCCTTCTTCAAAATTAACAAGAATGCGTTTAGACCTCGAAGAATTCGACTTCGAAGTAGAATACGTACAAGGTAAATTAAATGTAGGAGCGGACGCACTCTCTAGGATTAAAATTAACACAGACATGTTAAGTAATATGTCTATTTTAAAGGTTCAAACTAGAGCCGACAAAAGGAAACAAAATGACGAAAATATTATTCAGAAAGAGAAAAACTCTAATGATTCGTTAGATACTGAGCCTGATCAACTCAAAGTATTTGAATCAATCAATATAAATGAAGTACACAACATGCAAAAATTAAGCATTGAAAAATCGTCGACAAATAATATAAATGGCCTAAAAATTAAAATTCAAAATAAAAATTACAAAAAGGACTTGACTCAAGCGTCATTTACCCGATGTATAATAACAAATATGAATGAATCTCTCGAGAGAATTTTAAATATTATCGAAGAAAAAGCTAATAAATTGAATATTGGAAAAATTGCTCTAGCGCTTTCGAATACAATTTTCAATTTTATTAGTATCAATAACTTTAAGTCAGCATGTAATAAACATCTGAAATCACTCCAAATCATACTCTATCAACCGCAACGCGAGATAGATGATAAAAACCTAATTAACAGAATTATCCAAGAAAACCACGACTCTGCAATTGGCGGACACATCGGAATTAACAGACTCTATCGGAAACTAAAGTGTCATTATATATGGCCAGATATGAAAAAATCCATTGCAAATTATATACATAATTGTATAAAATGCAAAGAAAATAAACACACCTTTAGAACAAAAGAAAACTTTATTCAAACACCAACACCACAAAAAGCCTTTTCTACAATAGCTATGGACACAATAGGACCATTTACAAAATCAAATTCAGGAAATAGATACGCGCTAACAATTCAATGCGACTTATCTAAATATATCATCGTGCAACCAATTCCAGACAAGCAAGCAGAAACAATAGCAAAAGCTTTTGTCGAACACTGCATTCTAATATACGGAACCCCGTCTATTATACGAACAGATCAAGGAACCGAATATAAAAATGAAGTCTTCCACAAAATTAGCGAATTACTCAAGTTCACTCAAAAATTTTCAACATCGTATCACCCTCAAACTATTGGAAGTCTAGAGAGAAACCATCGATGTCTGAATGAGTACGTAAGACAGTTCGTCAACGAATCACATACTGATTGGGATGACTGGCTGCCTTACTACGCATTTTGCTACAATACGACTCCTCACACCGATTTCCCATACACACCTTTTGAACTGATCTTTGGTAAAACAGCATCAGTACCAAACGAATTGAAAAATCCAGAATTCATAGAACCGACATATAATTACGACGAATACTACTCGGAATTGAAATACAAACTAAAAACTGCAGCCTTGAAAGCAAACCAACTCATAGACAAAATCAAAACTAAACGAAACTCAAATCAAGAAAAGAAATCGAAACCCTCTTCCATTCAGATAAACGATAAGGTAATGTTAGAAAATCATAATAGAACAAAATTAGACAAAATTTACAAAGGCCCTTACATAGTAAAAAATATAGACCACCCAAATGCAATAGTAGAAAACCTAGAAACAAAGCAAACTCATACAGTCCACAAAAATCAAATTGTTAAATTGTAATCATATACAATAATATTACCACATGTTATACAAAAATAAATTACAAATCTATGGAAAACACGAAATTTTAAAACAGCTGCACTATTTTTGTACCATTTAATTCCACTATTTCACTGTCACGTTATTACACTTTCACAAAGTCACTATACTTTAATGAAGCATAACAAACGTTACAATACAGATACGCGTATTTCGGAATGTTACTTACATCCTTCTTCAGTGTATCGGTTTTATAAGTTTGTTTGAAAGAATGCTGTAATGCTGCTCCTTTTATACGAAATGTCTTATTGTCAACGGGTAAAAACGGGAAGAAACAGGTAGTAACAGACGGGTAGAACGGTAGTTTGATTGTCAGCGGAGGGCAACAAACTGAAGAAGTGGGATAATAAGAGATTAAGTATTACCTAAATCTATTTGTATCTTATGTGTCGGTAATAGCTTGAATAGCCAGGAGGGCTTATTTCCTTGGTCACGATTCAATAAAGAAATGGAGTTATTTTTGAAGATTTCTAAACTTTCAGCTGTGTCTAATTTCCATGGGTTGGAAATTTGTCTTATGATTTTTATGTCGTTGGTAGTGAGTTCATGATCTTCAGAAAAGGCATGTTCAGCTACTTTTGACTTGAAATGATGTGGTAGTCCTTTTTCTAATTCTTTAGATGCTTTCGCTATTTCAGCGACGTGCTCTTTGAAACGGATGTCTAGAGTTCTCTTTGTTTGTCCAATATATATTTTATCACAATGAGAACACGAGATTTTGTATACCCCCGATTTTTTCAAATTATCAGTAGGATCTTTTGTAGAACCTAGTAAATTTTTCAATTGACAGTTTCTGCTGCTGAAAACTAAATCCAAACCAAATTTATTTAGTTTTGATTTCAAAGGATGTGCAATGTTTGGATTGAAGTCTACTGATATTCTTTTTAAATTTACGGATGGGGGAGACAGAGTTGTAAGTGATTGTTTTTTCAACAATCTTAATTTTTTGTCGAGGATTGTTTGAATTGAACGCTCCGGATATCCATTGAGCTTTCCAATTTCGAAAATAAAGTTTTTCTCTTTCATTGCAGCATCTCTCTTAAGGGGTAAGGTCAGCATTCTGTGAATCATATGGTGGAAAGCTGCCATTTTGTGTTGGTGGGAATGATTAGAAGTATTTGGTATGACCCGATCTGTGTTGGTTGGCTTCCTGTATATCTCAAAATTTAAGGTTTTTGCCTCTCTGACAATGAGGATATCTAAGAAAGGTAAACTGTTGTCTTTCTCCTCCTCATAGGTGAATTTAATGTTTTTATGTAAGTTATTAATCATTTGTAAGAAAGTTGATAAATCATTGCGTTTGATGATACAGAATATATCATCAACGTATCTCCACCAGCGATTAGGTAATAATCCCTGGTTTTTCAAAAGTTCTTCAAGATTTGCCATAAATAATTCGCATAAAAACGGGGAGAGCGGATTACCCATTGGTGCCCCTTGTAACTGTTTATAAAATCCGCCTCTGAATTTGAAGTAATTTACATCCATACAAAGCCGAGTTAGGTTCAGATATGACCTTACTTTGCTTTTCCATAAATTGTTACTACGTTGTTGAAGTAACCAATCTTCTAATAAATTAATTGAATCTTTCACCGGGACACTTGGGAATAAGGCGGTTACATCGAATGACACCATTATTTCGTCTTCTTCGATTTCACCAGAGTTTTGAAGTTGAGTCGTAAATTCTTGTGTGTTGGGGACTGATCTACTGAAAAATTTTTTTGGCATAGAATGGAATTCTTTTACTAGCCACTTGGCGATTTTTTGGGTAGGGGCTCCCACTGAAGAAATAATTTCCCTTATTTCGTTACCAGGTTTGTGAACCTTTGGTAGTCCTTTGATTTTGGGTAAAGAAGGGTTAGAAACTTTGAGGTGATTGAGGTTGATATCGAAGTTTGGATTACATTCAAGAAGAGTTTTATCCACTTTTTTGATAATTTCAGGAAGGGGATCGGTTCTTTGTTTCCTATAAGGACCGTCATTAATTTTTTGGGTTATCAAGTCGTCATAATCTTGTTTGTCCATAATAACTACTTTATTCCCCTTGTCAGCCTTTACATAAAAAACAGGCTTTTCTCGCAATTGTTTCACTAGTTCTTTTTCATCAATGGTTTGCTGATTATTCAAAGAAGTACTTCTAATGACGTCAGCTACAATAGTTCTGGCGTCATTAATTTGAGGAAACGAAAGATCACAGTTATTTAAACCTGTTTCTATGTCTATAATAACTTGTTCGAGATTTACTTTTGAAGAAATTGCATAATTTAAACCATGATTTAGAAGATTAGTTTGTTCATTGGTAAAATTTTGAGATGAACGATTCACAAGGAAATCCTCCAAAAATTGTACTGGAGGTTTTGGGGGATGGTCTGAAAGATTTCTGGAACGCAAATTTTCGAATTTCTTATGAAGGAGAATTCGTTTGCGTTCGGATTCACAATGTTCTGCAATTTTTACTTTGTTTAGAAAAGTTTCGAAGCCTTGGGGATATTGTTTCGCTAGTTTCAAGTGAAGGTTATAGCATTCTAAAGTTTTTACGCTCTGAATGCTATACAATTTTTTAACCTTCTCTTTCAAAATTTCGTGTTGAATTTTAATTAGAATTTTTCTAGAAAAAGATCTCCCGCCCTTTACCTTACAGCATGTGGGAATTAATCCAAATCTACTGCATTTTTTCAAAAACGCAATATCTTTGGATATTCCCACAATTTTCTTTCTTAACTTAATAAACCTGTTTGGCTCACTTGGCTTGGTAACCATTGTCACTATTTTTCACCTGGAGCTGTTAGCGGAATATATTCAAACAGCTGCACTATTTTTGTACCATTTAATTCCACTATTTCACTGTCACGTTATTACACTTTCACAAAGTCACTATACTTTAATGAAGCATAACAAACGTTACAATACAGATACGCGTATTTCGGAATGTTACTTACATCCTTCTTCAGTGTATCGGTTTTATAAGTTTGTTTGAAAGAATGCTGTAATGCTGCTCCTTTTATACGAAATGTCTTATTGTCATAGTGACGAAATTTTACCCAAGAACAAATTTTTAAAACTATTATATTCTATATCATATTATATACCATATAATTATACACATACGATTATACAACTATACAATTATTAATTCCAAAACATTATTTTATTACTATATCCCTGTTACATTCAAAACTACCTTATTGTCATTTCTTTACATACCATTATATCACACAAATTACACTATTGACATTATACAATAACATAATAATATCAAAATTCAGGAATTATAACACAGAAGAAAAATTAAAACATTGTAAAACACATTACACTTCACACAATATTGTAAGAGATTTCTTGAGACCAGACCTTAATTTTTATCAACCGAAAATGACTCCGTAAACTTCATCATTTTTTTTACGGGGAAGGTGTGGCGGAATTACAAAACCACCACGTTTTCCACGTTAAACACTCAGAACAATTGCAATAGTACATTTCATTTCATTTCATTTCGACACAATGTAGTTACATTGTAAACGTCTTCTTGGGAATACTTTGTACGGAAATCAGCCATACATCGTAGCACATACAGCTTTATGATTTGATGCATCGGCACTTTACAAATCATAAACTTTAAATATTTTATGAGTTGGACCGATACAGCCGAAATTATGCTCGGTACCAAAAACGGTCCTCCTATCTTAAACACTTGAACTGCTTACAGCGCACAAGCAAAGTAACGCAATGAATATAAACACTTTAAACCATTGCGCCGCTGACGTGGATTTTCCGCCTCGCGCGAAGGAAAATAAATAACTTCAATTGTTTATTAAACACTAGCCTTCTCCATATAATCATTACCAAAACTTTTACGATATATGTAATTGTCAAGTCTCAAGACTTCTCGTCAAACTTACACGTACACAGAGAAAATTTGTACATTTTATAAAAACCAAAATGCAGAAATAAAATAGAACATTCATTCAGTAACCAAGACGGGAACTGGACTTCTTCGTTAATGAAAGAAACCTGCCACATACTCAATGAATCAAAATTTTTTAGAAAGACCTTGTATACCATGAATATACACGCCGCTAATTTTATCAAAGTAGGAATAAAAATGACAAATTCGATATGCACATTTATTATATGGCGTTTTCGTTTTTAATTTGCACTACACCGGTGCAGTGCTACACTGAGGCATGAATAAACGAACAAAAATGACGAAAACATAAACAGTAACCATTGACTACAATAAACGATTCCATTGCACAGAGCTACACCAAACTTTTGATGAGTGCTACACCAGTGGCATCGGTGCAGAAAAAGTGTAGCACTGGTGTAGTGCAATTGGTAAAAACGAACGGTTTCAGTGCAGCTTTCGCTACACCAGTGTAGTGCAATTTAAAAACGAAAACGACAATAGATTCAGGTGCAGATATATCGGTATTTAAAGCAACAAACAAAATATCTCCACAACAACCAATCAAAATAAATAACAAAATTAAACTTACGGGCATTACTGATGGCGAGATAGAAACCATCGCGTCAACAGAAACAGAAATCATATTTAATAACGAAGTTTCTATTAAACACAGAGTCCACCTAGTAAGCCCAAATTTTCCTATTTCTACAGGCGGCATCTTAGGCAGAGATTTCCTCTCAGCTAATAAATGCCTAATAGATTATGAATGTTGGATATTAAACTTTACAATTACTAATATTCCAATAGCAATACCGATTCAAGATACAATTGATAAAAACTACATTATACCAGGAAGATGCGAAGTTATCAGAAGAATGCAAAATTTAAATATCAGTGAGGACATGGTACTACACTCACAGGAAATTAAACAAGGGTTATTTTGCGCAAGTGCAATTATTTCACCTCAAAACCAATTGGTAAAATTTATGAATACAACTGACAAACCCATAGATGTCAGTCAATTAGAATTCAAACCAATTTTAGAACCTTTGAGTAAATATACGATTTTGAAAAATAAAACACAAAAAAATTTCAGTAGAAAAAACAAAGTCCTAACTGAACTCGATTAAAACAATGTACCCATATACGCTAAAAACAGCCTAGAAAAATTAATTTCAAATTATTCTGATATATTTTGCTTACCAGACGAACCAGTTTCGTCAAACAATTTTTATTCACAAAATATTGAACCGAGCGATAGAGTCCCAGTATACATTCCAAACTACAAAACTATTCACTCACAAAGCAACGAAATCGCAACACAAGTAAACAAAATGTTTTAAGATGATATAATCGAACCATCCATATCACCCTATAACAATCCAATTTTACTAGTCCCGAAAAAATCAGAAAACAATAATGCAAAATGGAGATTGGTAGTTGATTTCCGGCAACTTAACAAAAAATATTAGCCGATAAATTCCCACTGCCAAGAATTGATGCTATCTTAGACCAGCTTGGTAGAGCAAAATATTTTATAACCCTGGATTTAATGTCAGGATTCCATCAAATACTCTTAGAAGAAAACTGTAGGAAATTTACAGCATTTTCGACCCAATCCGGTCACTTTCAATTTAAAAGATTACCGTTTGGTTTAAATATCAGTCCAAACAGTTTTCAACGAATGATGACAATCGCAATGTCAGGATTAACACCTGAGCATGCTTTTGTATACATAGACGATATTATAGTAGTTGGATGTTCAATCCAACACCACCTTCAGAATTTAGAAAAAGTTTTTGAACGTATTAGAAAGTACAATCTTAAACTAAACCTCAATAAATGCAAATTCTTTAATACAGAAGTAACATATTTGGGTCACAAAATTACAGATAAAGGAATAGTAACAAATATGAAGCAATAAAAAATTATCCTACACCAACAAGTAGCGACGACGTGCGAATATTCGTTGCCTTTTGCAACTATTATAGAAAATGCGTACCAAATTTCGCAACCATAGCTTACCCATTAAACCAATTATTAAAGAAACATCAAAAATTTTCATGGACAATAGAGTGCCAACATGCATTTACAACCCTAAAATCATTCCTAATGTCACCAAAGATTCTACAATACCCAGATTTTAACGAACAATTTATCGTAACCACAGACGCTTCAGACGTAGGATGTGGTGCAGTTCTCTCACAAATAGTTAATGGCAATGACTTACCAATAGCATTTGCCAGTAAAAGCACAGACTAACAGACAGGACACTCAAATTAGATTCTTCAATCATTTTAACGGTCATTTCGAATATTCCTTTATTTGGGACAGTACTCACATGTATCATGATGGCGCCACGTTACCCTATCAAAAACATCCTGTCTGTCATCTAGACTGTGTTTATTTTTTTTCATTTACCAACAGAGTTGCCATTCATACAGAATTACCTGTAATGTATTGATTTGTATACGTCCATGCGAATTTCATGCAGGATACAGATTTAATACATATTGCCAAAACTATATACATAATTGTGCCTACTTCTCATCCTCCAACGCAATACAAAACCGAACCCGTTTTGTTACAATATTTACTTGCTTCTGGTCTGCCGCCACTTAAATTCGGGTGAAAATTACCAACACAATCAAAAATAGTCTAGATGAACAACGTTGAGTCAAATAAATGGTTACCTTCCAACATCGCGAAAAAGTTATATATTTTCAAAGTAATCCAATAATTTATTGTGACGATTCATTTTCAAATATTTTGATGAAATCAGGCATCCCTGCAAGCAGCTGATCGGTGTTGACAAACGAGGAGAAACTAACTAGTAAAAAAAACTTTTACATAACACAAGGGGTATACAGATAATAAATAGTTCGCGCAGTACAATATAGGTGGAACTAGTGCATCACGAAAAATTATTTTTATAAGAATTTACTCATACTGTCATGTCTGTTAGTCTGTGGTAAAAGCTTTACTACCAGAGAAAAAATTAAATCAGTAATTTTGAAAGAATTGACAGCAATACATTGGTCAATTATTTATGTTAAGTTCTACCTATACGGACGCAAATTTACCATACGAACGGGCCACAGACCGTTAGTATTTCTATTTAATATGAAAAACCCAACCTCCAAATTAACTAGAATGAGGTTAGATTTACAGAAATTTGAATTTAATATAGAATATATCCAAGGTAAAAGTAACGTTGCAGCCGATGCGTTATCACGCATAATAATGTCCTCAGATGAATTAAAAGCAAACAGTATTTTGATGATTATTACAAGGTCAATGTCAAGAAAACAAGAACTAATAAAAAGGGAGAAAGAACAGGATAAATTAAATAATACCAAAAATACTAATCATAAGAATAATTCAAATAATAATCCTTGCATAAACAGTGAGCCTGATCAACTCTCTGTTTATTCAACGGAAACTCCTAGCGAAGTAAGAAACTTATTGAAAATGAAGTGTTTTTTCGAAAACAACCACACGCTCATTGAACATAACTCAAAACTGAGTACCCATCCACTCAATTGTGCACGTAGTCAAAACTTGAGTTTCTTCATGTTTACTCAATTTTGAGTAGAGGAATAAAGATGTCAAAATTTGAGTAATAACAAATCAAAACAGAAAAATGTGTACAAACTCAAAATTTGAGTAAATCTAACTCAAACTTTGAGTTCTTCGAACTCTAATTTTATTAACGTATTTTCACTCATATTTGAGTACATTCTACTAAACATTGAGTTCTTCAACCTCAAAATATTCTGTTCCACAATTTGTATTAGAATAGACCAAAATTGTTCAATTTTTGTCTCATAACAGTCCGTGTGTAAAGACTTATTGGACGTTGGACCAAAATGTTCCAACAACCCATAATGAAGTGACCTGTATGGGACTAAAATTAAATGGTTTTGAAACCTGTTTGACTTCTTACTGGATGTACCTGTAACCTAGAACACCCATAAGAATCGCATATATGACTAAAATGGTGAACAATATCAGGAAACGGTCTTTGAAGCAAATTTAAACAATATGTTCAGGACAAGTGTTTGTATTTAAATTAAATCCCTGCTCTTTCCCCATCCTCCGCAGTAATTACTTTTTTAAATGCAGCTGCGAGACGGTTGACGCATGCTCTAGAGCTGTGAGGTATAGTTTTGTATACCACACAAGACATAAAGTCATAAAGCATATACAACTCAGGAGGAATGTCAACTCCGAAAACCTTAAATGATTTTAAAAAAGCATCTATCGATTCTACAGAGTTTCTCGGTTCGAATATCAATTCATTTCCCACAATTAGGAAATATTTTCCTCGTTTCATTGGAGTGCCCAAACATGCTATGAATGATGCTTGCTGTGTATTGTTGTTCAAATATTGCTGTATTGCGTTGATTGAATTATCTTGTGGCTACAAAGAAAAATTTTCGTTATAGAATAACATTTCAGTTTTTTGTAATATATACTACATTAATCCATCGTATCACAGGAGATGCAATTTGCTCCTCGCTAATAGAGACTTTTCCATCAAGTTTACGTTTGATTCCTCGAGATGGTAATTTTGCCATTATGCGAAGGCATCCTCGAGTGAAATCTGAAAATATTTAGGGAAATTTTCATTTAATAGCGAGTAGATAGAATTAAACTAATTTCGATAAATAATAATTTTAATAGCCCACAGAACCTTCGGCTTTCTACTATTCGATCCAATGTAGGGAGAATTTTTAATTCGAATTTCATGTCCCCTTCCAAAAGCTCTCGAACGTCGTTAGCCAAAGTGTCATCTTTAGTGTTTGACTCTTGGCGATCTACACCAGGTGTATTTGCGTTTATATGGTTTATAATATATCTTAAAATCATCTGAGGACCTTTCTCAATTATCCCTATTTCTTGTAGATCAGCATCACTCATCAGAGATAAGGAGTTGTCGTTGATTTTTTGAGCTGTGCACATTTTTAAATAGGTTGTTTTAAATAAATTAATAAAGCAAAACTCACCTTTCAATTTGTTAAATGTTTCAGTATCCAATTTGATTGCAGCTTGATCCATTTTCTTCTACTGATATTTGATTTTCTTGCAAGACCACAAATAAGAACACACCTGAACAACACGACGGCTAGATTTTTTTCACTCAAATATTTGAAAACTCAACGCTTACTCTATAACGCATGAGTAAATGTAAAAGAACTCATAGCTTGAGTTAATTTTAATCAAATAAGAAATCAAATTTTGACAGATTGCATCAGTTTATGAATTTGAGTACCCGGAACTCAAACTTTGAGTTATGTCCAATGAGCGTGCATATTATAATTGATACATATCAAGGAATACAGAAACAAAAACCGATGCATCGTGTAATTACAGAAATAAGAGATATCAGATAAACACTCGTGTTTGCAATCTCCAAATATGAAGAAGAAATGAGAAAATTAAAAGTTAACAGAGTAGCAATCTCTTGCAATGATCAAATATTTGAAATGGTACCTATGGAAATGTTTAAAGGTCTCGTCCTAAAAACAATTAAAACATTACAAATTATTATCTACAAACCACCGAAGTTTATTAGTGAACTTCAGGAAATACAAACAATATTAAAGAATCACCATGAACTACCAACAGGAGGACACATCGGACAAAACAGATTGTACCTCAAATTAAGAGAAATATATACATGGAAATTTATGAAAAGTTCAATTGATAATTTCATCAGGGCCTTTGAAATTTGCAAAAAGAACAAAACTATTAAACATACTAAAGAAAAATTACAAAATACTAATACACCTAACAAACCATTTGAAGTAGTGGCAATCGATACTGTTGGACCATTACCCAAAACAATCTATAATAATAGATACGCTGTAAGCATACAGTGTGAACTAACCAAATACGTTGTATATATACCCATACCTACCAAAGAAGCAAACGTTGTAGCTAAAGCTTTAGTAGAAAATTTTATCCTAACTTACAGTAAGTTTCTTGAGTTAAAAACCGACAGAGGAACCGAATATAAAAACGAGGTTCTAGAACAAATTTGTAAATGGTTAAAAATTAAACAAACATTTTCTACAGCTTATCATCCTCAGACAATTGGTTCTTTGGAAAGAAATCACAGATGCCTTAACGAGTTTCTGCGATCTTTTGTCGTGAACACAACTTACTTTACTATGGGGTGCCTTTTCAGAATTTACAATCTGAGAGAGTGATAAGTTTTTGATCGCGAATATCTATTGTTGTATCTAACGAATCAACATAATTTTTGCTGCATGCCATCGGAAATATGATCACAATTTTCTGATAAAATTTTCAGTTTTGTGACATAATTTCAAATTATTCAAAATTAAACTTTTCTGAGATGTTTGGAATAAACGAGTATCAAAGAGGATAATTCATAAGGCGCGTTTGCCTTTCTCGTATTTTTAAAGCTCATAGCTCAGTGATCTGTGAAAGGATTTATATAATCTAACTACCAATAGAATCGAATTTTTTCAACTTAAACGTGTATAGTAACAGCATTGAAGTATTTCAATACTACACTGTTGAAAAACCTGTCTCATTTGACCCATGTCAACACCAGCCAATCAGAACACGTTCTGAGGAAGAAATATCTGCTGCTGTACAACAAATCGTTCGAGGAAAATGTTCCGAACAGTGTTTAATATCATAGTGAGTTCCACAATTCGGTCCTTCTGAAAGGCAGGAATAAATCCCGTACAGCACCCTGATAGTTTCTTTCAATGAAATGCAAATCCGAAATGAAATAATCGACATTAAAATTCTGTATGCGGCTATTTTTATAGCCGTTAGGACCGCCCATTAGTGCTACAAACGAAATCACATAAAAAGAAATCTCTTAACAAAAATTGAATCAGTTTGGATTCTATCGCCACTGCGAGCAGATGTGTTTTGTGTCGTCTGCACAGCTAGTTTCGCTTTCGACAACAGCGATTACGTCACAGCTGCCAGTCATTAGCATTGGTGAAAAAACAACGGTGGAGAGCATTATACCAAATCAGCCGTTCTAATGGCTCTAAAAGTTTTCTAAAAAACTATTAGGATTTGTTGTTCGCAAATCGAAGGTAATTATCCTCAGTTTAGTGAAAATCAAGAACAGTTTGGTTAGATTTGTGCACTGTTCGCTATGTGAAATTCACAGTAATCGAGATCAAGTGAAGCCTTGTTTGTTTTTGCGAAAATGTGAAAAAGGGAAATGCTTGCATAATTCATACTATTGATATTCGGAAGTGTTAAGGAACATGTCAGTTGTTTTCGTATTCACGACATCCAGTTATGTCTCTGACATTACACACCCGCCTTTTATCAACGAACATCAATCTGACTGGGATGACTGGTTACAATACTATGCATTTTCATATAACACAACACCACACTCAGATCATGGGTATACACCCTACGAACTAGTGTTCGGAGTAAAAGCCAAACTACCACAAGAAACCTACCCAGACAATATTGAACCAATATATAATTTCGACATGTACAATAAAGAATTACAATACCGACTACACAAATCACATGAAATTGCAAACAAACATCTAACACACCAAAAAGAAATTAGAAAATCAACAACAGATCACCTGTGCAATCCGATAGAAATACATTTGAACGACATAGTGTATCTACAAAACGAAAATAGACGCAAGCTAGATCCATTTTATATAGGTCCATTTAAAGTTACACAACTTCAAGATTCAAATTGCGAAATACAAAGTTTACAATCAAAAGAAAAAACCATTGTTCACAAAAATAGACTCATTAAAGCATGAAATACAAAATTGTAACATCAAACTTTTAGAATTAAGATTCAGCTACCGAGCTTAACCCCACGTAAAACACAAAAAAAAGAAAAAAAATCATTGCCGTGGGCGTAAGTGAAGTTTTACTCAGCTTCTCTGAGAAAAACTGTCAAATTCGGTTATTTTAACTATAAGAAAACTATGTAATATACATTAAAATTGTTAGGGAGTTCGAACGCATTAACAGTAACCTAATCCCATAAAACACTTTAGAATGATTTCCCTTCGTGACATCATTCTTCCAAAAGGAGGATGATGTAATATGAGACTTTGGCATTAAATCTTTAACACTACCCAGATCACATGCACCTAACAAAAACCCATAAAAATCACCCCGATACGAAAACCTAGAAACATGTCATGAAAACCCAGAAACCCACTTGAAATATAAACTTCACCTACATGAAGCAATTAATGTGTCAGCACTTACTTCGACTCAACGAAAACACCGCGACCAATAAATAAGGAAGCGTCATGTTGCAAATCGTTAAGTCACCCAAAACAAAAACAGCTATGTCATTTCCCTTCTCTTCACGTCCCACACCTCTCTCAATCAAGTGCCATACGACATGACCTAGAATAACAGTAACCCAGGAAAACACACTGACTCGAACCGACACTCACGAGAGTTTAACCTGACTACTGTCACCCTCTCCTCTCTGTATCACACTCACACACTTGTCTAGAAACATTACTCGCTCTCTCCTACTCAAATCATACAATGGCCGAGACATGCCATTGGTTAAATCAGATTTACGCTGCGCGTTCTAACTCCTCCCCCGGATTTTTAGTAATCCATACTGTAAAACTCAATTAGCTAAGTTAGGGGAGGATAGGATATAAATAAGCGATACATTTAAATAAAATGCATTCTTAAACGACAGCGTTTCGATGTTGTGTAAAAAGAAATATCCATAGTGGATAAAGCTACCAAAATGTCGACAAAAGGGAAAATGCAGAATTTGTTGGTTTGTATTTTTTGAACATGGGAGCTTCATATTCAAAAATTAAAATTAATATAAAAAGCCATTGCAACAGAGTTTGTTCTAATTTCGTGTTACTATACATAATTCATCAATGTAATAATTGTAACATCAAACTTTTAGAATTAGGAATTTTTACTTTGTAATGTAAGAAATGTGCCAAGAACCAAGCGAAGGCAAACAGTAAACTTTGGCACATTCATTATATTTTTTTTTCGCATGATTGCAATTTGTTAACTTCACAATGAGCATGCAGATGAGATAAGTCCACTCTGTTCGGCTAGGTGATTTAAATAATTTCAATGTTTACATTTTGTTCTTGCAACTGTATTCCTTTCAGCACACAAATTTTATTATTTCATTCCTCTCTACTCACAAATACTATTACTATATGAAAAAGTATTGTTTCACCAATACCCGCATACCGGCTGCCTCACCGATACCAGCTATACAACTCAAACGATACAACCGTATCCACCAGGATTTTTCCACATTGAAATCTTTGACATTGTCAGCGAAGGTGAGAGGATGAAAACGCTCGGCTAACTTAGATACAGGCGACTTTGTTCTGTCAAATTGGATTTGACAACCGTCACTGAATCAATTTTGGTAGCCGTCTGGTGGCCATGGCTGCCCAGGTAGCCAATACGCTATGCGGGTACTTTTACATTTCTGCATAAAATGTTCAAAACGACGTATGTGACATTTCAGCTGAACCGAGAAAAGCGATGTTGAAAAATAATCGCACAATTTTAAATCCTATTTAAAAATGAGTAATTGAAACAACTTCATCTCTTCACTAAATCGTCCAATTTGAATGCGTGCAACGTATCATAGTGACTAATTCACAATTTTCAACTACAAAGATAACTTTTAGGCAAAAACGACACTTACGTCGTTTTGTAATTTGATCATGTACATTGGACAGTATTATAGGTCGTTTTATCCTGGTTGACTTGACACATAAGTCGTTTTGCTTCTGTTAGTTACGTCGTTTTGCGAAAGTCACAGTGTTCATTCGTCGTTTTGTTACTCGCACTTGTGTGAAAGCCAGTTTTGCTCGAAAACAAGAGCTAGTTTTACTTATCAAGTGGAAAAAAGACAATCGACTCGTTTTTAGTGTGTTTTGATAATTTTCGCTTTTGTTTGACGAAGGATTCATAACGGTTTCTACGATTGGAAACAAAACAGTTTCTTTCCAAATTAATCAGCGTATTTTTCAACAAGCTTCATAGCAACTCGATCCCAATAAATATCTCCAACTCTACAGCAAGTCTCACTTTCATAATATCACACTAGATCCGCTTTTTCGTGAAAAACTATTTTGTCGTAAGTCCGCGCATACACTTTTGTTTATGCTTCGGTACATTGGTCAAAACATTGCCAATTGACGAAAGTAGCATTAATGATTATTTTTCATTGATTTCGGCATACGTCAAATGTGTTGACAGATTTTTTAGTGAATCTATAGTGAATCGAGAAACAGTTTTCGGGTAGTGCGTGTATTAGGACATTCCTAACAAAATGCAATAAAAATCTCGGTTTGTTTACCTATGTTACTTAGGTCGTAATAAACATTTTATACAGATTTATTTTCCTTGGCCAACACCCTCATTGAACATAACTCAAAATTGAGTGACACATCACTCAAATTAATAAAAAGTGCACGTACTCTAAACTTGAGTCACCACCTATCTACTCAATTTTGGCTTAAGGGACGAAATTGTCAAAACTTGAGTAATTTTTACTCAAAATAAGAAAAAAATATTTTGTTCAAAATTTTTGTAAGTTCAACTCAAAATTTGAGTTCTTTGCTCTCAAAATGAAGAAATTTTTCTTCGTTAATTTTCATATACAAAGTTATTCTTCTTTCTTTTGAATGCGCAAAATAGTGATTCAAACCCGTTTCCTTTTGAACGGGTTGGAGTCAAAATTGAATTATTTTGATATCCTTATGTTGCGCTTTTCACTAAGCATAATTGAAACCACAAAACATCCATGATTGACGTTGATTCATGTTTTCAAAACCGGCAATGGAAAACGACGTATTCTTGCATTCTTTATTTCGATAAGAGTATTCCGAGAATGAAAACGCACTGAACTGCAAGAAGTATTTTTTTCACTCAAATGTTTAAAACCTCAACGCTTACTCTAATGTATGAATAAATGCGAGAGAACGCATAGCAACGAGTTTATTTTACTCAAATCCATACTCAAATTTTGACATATTGTTTCAGTTTATGAATTTGAGTAATCGCAACTTAAACCATGAGTTATGTTCAAAGAGCGTGAAGGTTATGGTGACTGTTATTCAAAATCAATAAATATATCAACTTGTGCTGCCAGTTTAAAAAAATTCACTAGCGTTTTCGATTTGACATTTCCAGTTACTGAGGGGTAGATATATTTACGATACAGTTTTGATAGACGCGTGGCAGGTCGTGTCGTCGGTGATAATTTTCAGATTTTGCTTGAAGATTCGAAAAAATGACGGGTTTTTATTTATTTTTTTTTTTTGCTTCTGAATCGAATACTAACATACAAAAAGGTGTGAAAATTTGGTAAAAAAAAATCGATCATTAAGGTGACCGTGGACAGAATCACCTTAATGATCGATTTTTTTTACCAAATTTTCACACCTTTTTGTATGTTAGTATTCGATTCAGAAGCAAAAAAAAATAAATAAAACCCCGTCATTTTCTCGAATCTTCAAGCAAAATCTGAAAATTATCACCGACGACACGACCTGCCACGCGTCTATAAAAACTGTATCGTAAATATAACTACCCCTCAGTAACTGGAAATGTCAAATCGAAAACGCTAGTGAATTTTTTTAAACTGGCAGCACAAGTTGATATATTTATTGATTTTGAATAACAGTCACCATAACCTTGGTTACTGCATATCGAAGGAAAGATGAATGTAAACAAAATAAATTTCAGATCGGTTATTATATTACGGAACATTTTAATAGATTTACCTGACTCGAGCGGAATGTAAAAATTGAGGAGTATGAGTTATGTCTTTTATATTTACAAGTTCAAAATTCAGGTCTTGACTTGAAACCGTTGTGTGAGAAGGAAGACATGGAAATGACCGACAACGAGCTGAGCGAGGCTAGTGCTCTGCGGTACCTGCATAACGTACGGTGAAATGATTTCTTTGTGGAATTCCACTAGTAATCCTCGAATAGTGGCCAACAAGGTGAAATACTGTTTCCACTGCTGCGCAATCAACTGACACAAAACAATTTTGACACCGGCATATTACATCGAATCCTACTGCCCAGAAAAGCTAAAAGTTGAAATGTACGGATAAATCGCTAGAAGCAGATCATTGTCCTCGTTCGTTGGTTTCATCCATAGTTTCGATTAAATTCCGAAAATCGAGTTCATTTAAATGCATTTCTGCTCAATTAGGACAAAGTTTAACACTAATAGAACTATTCCACCGCTTTCAAAACATGTTTATTTGTTTTGGGGTTCCTTGGTAACTAGTCCATAGCAACTTAAACAGTGTTGCTCGAGAAGATTATTTTTATCATTTACAAGGGGTCGCTAGATTTGTGGTAACTGGCGGTGAATCGTTAGCGAACAGTTTTAATGCTGATTTTTCTTCGGAGTGCCTGATCGTGTCTTCGTTATCACCATTGCTTAGTTCAAAGCTCGCTGCTTGAGCAGCGCCGCGATCGCAGAAGAGTTGACTGGATTCAGAGATGCCATTTATACAGATTTATCTGTATTATACAGATTTATCTGTATTATACAGATTTATCTGTATTATACAGATTCTAACATGCGCATACAGATTTCATACAGAATACAGATTTTCTCAACTTAATACAGATTTATACAGATTTCACAATTTTTTTTCTTTCTTCTGAGCTCTCTTCGGTAGCTCGAGACGAGAAAAAAGTTTCGTAATCAATGAGCAAATCACAAACTGATCAGAAAGTCTAAAAATGGTGTTGGTATTTGAAGTTGAGCGCTTAGATCCAACATCAACTCACCAAGACAAAATTATGAAAGTATATGAAATCGAAATTGTTTTTAGTTGATTTTGATTGTTGATGAAAATTTAATTTTGTCGTATAATTTCTCATTATTAAACCGAGAAACTGAAAAATCAGGAAAAATCTTACTAATTATATGACCACTGAGTGGCATGAATTTCTCTATGACAATTGAAATAACGGCATTCACGGTCGAGAGTCGTTCTCGAACTCTTTATTTCAAAATTGTATTTCTTAACGCTAGGCCCTGCTCGGGCGGTGGCTACGTGACCCTTTTTAGCGCGTCAGCATAAAACGGTCACCGCTCTGTCGGTGGCAATGGTCGCGCTTTATGCTGCGTCGGAGTTTCGATATCATTTATTTATTTTAACGATTGAAGCGGGCCTGTATCCACCACACGCCCTTTCTTATTGAATTAAAAATTAGTCTCCAGTTCTAATTTTTAAATCTATCATTATAAGTACAATATTGTTATATGACATGTTATTTTAGATTGGATCAACAGAAGATCAATGAAAAGATTTTTTTTTCTTCAATTTCATCGAAGTTAGTTTATATGTTATTTTTAAAGTTAATGAACAGAAAATCAATAAATCTCCTCAATGTAAAAGAAATTTACTTCGTTATATTCAATTTGATTAACAGTAAGCAGTAAATTTCAATATAATAGAATTTATTTCATTATTTCCAATTTAATCAATAGAAGCCAATAAGTTTCTTTAATTTAATAGAATTTACTTCGTTATATTCAATTTGATCAACAGAAATCAATAAATTTCAATTTAATAGAATTTACTTCATTATTTCCAATTTAATCAATAGAAGCCAATAAGTTTCTTTAATTTAATAGAATTTACTTCGTTATATTCAATTTGATCAACAGAAAACAATAAATTTCCATTTAATAGAATGTACTTCGTTATATTCAATTTGATAAATAGAAGCCAATAAGTTTCTTTAATTTAATAGAATTTACATTGATTGTGGCACTTGATAAAATTTTAAGTTATTTTGAGTTATCTGTATACATATTTCCATAGTTTATCTCATTCTCACTCCTTCTCTCTCTTTTCTTCTCTCTTCTCTTCTCTTTTTTTTTAAACTTGTTATAAATTGTTTTACTCTATCTTTGTGAACCGTATCTATTTTCTTGTTTTGTATATTTATAATTTTTATATTGGAACCCAAGTCTTCTATGACTTCGTAGGGTCCATTGTATTTGTTTTCCAATTTTGTTGAAGTCTCCTTTTTTACAAGAACTAGTTGCCCTTTTGTAAAAATTCTAGTCTGAAGTTTTCCATTATATCCCAGAACCCTATCCGCTTTCAGCTTCATTAGGTTCCTTTTCGCTTTCAGCTGGGTGGATTGTAATTGAAACCTCATAATACTAGCATAATCATCTATGTTATACACAGGGTCAACTTCGTTCTGTCCAGATAAGTTTGTTGGTAAAATGCATTGTCTGTCAAATACTAGTTCATATGGGGTCATTCCTATTGCACTGTGTACCGTAGTATTATATGCAAATTTATAATATGGTACCCAGGTTGACCAATTTCCATACGAATTGTCTGTCTGTATGCGTAGGAAATTCCCTAATACTTTGTGTGAATTCTCCAGTGCTCCTATTGTCTGGTGGTGGTAAGCTGTAGAATTTAATTTTTCGATTTTTAGAACTTCGCAAATTCTGGTGAACAGGGTATACATAAATTCTGTACCTCTATCTGTCAGAATTTGCTTGGGTACACCATAATTCAATATGACATTCTCAACAAATTCTTTGGCCACAACGTCTGTTGATTTGTCCTGAATCGGTGTTGCTGTTACATACTTTGTCAGATCACATTGGGTAGTCAGTATATACTGGTTACCTTTGTTGTCTGGTAAAAGAGGACCAACTATATCTAAAAATATTTTCTCAAATGCTTGACTGGCTGTACTTGTTATTTTCATAGGATATTTTGTCACATTATCCTTGTTTCTTTGGCATTTCGCACATTTCTTTATAAAATTTGTCACGTCAGTATCCATTGATTTCCAATGATACCTCTGTTTTATCGTGTTTAATGTTCGTTTTATCCCCGCATGCCCTGCAGTTGGCAATACGTGGAAATCATTCAAAATTAGTCTTTTTTCTTTCTCGTTCTCTATTACTCGTATTTTATTACCTATTACTATAATAGGTGGCATGCCCATTAAATTAAGTTGTTCGATTTTACATTTTAATTGTTTACTTTCGGTTGTGTTTCTCACAACAAGGCCTTTAATTTTTCTCGATTTTGTGAAATTCACTCATTGTTTCATTACTTCCCGTAGGTAAGTAAATGACATGTTAGGATTCAGTAAAATCTTTTCTTCTTCGAGTTGTTTTTTAATGTTCTCGTTTTTCTCAACTTTAGATATCTCTATCTGAATATAGTCGACTTTCTCTGTATTCGATGTTTCGCTATTATTTGCCATTGATTGGGCTTTGTTGATGTTTGAAGTTTGTGCTCTTGTTGTCACCAAGCTTACTTGAGGTGTCAGAGCCTTAAGGTCATCGATCGAAATACGTGATAACGCGTCCGCTACAACATTTTCCGATCCCTTTTTGTATATTACGTCAAATTTATATTCTTCGAGTGATAGACGAAATTTTGTCAGTCTACTCGACGGGTCTGTTAGTGTAAATAGATAAACTAGTGGTCTATGGTCTGTGTACACTTCAAACTTCCTACCGTACAAGTAAGGTCGAAAGTGTCTAATTGACCACACTAAACCTAGAAGTTCTTTCTCTATAGTGCTATAATTTAATTCGGCTTTGTTTAAGGCTTTGCTGGCAAATGCAACGGGTCTATTATTATTATTAATCAATACCGCTCCCAGTGCTTTTCCTGATGCATCAGTATGCAACGTGAATATGTTATCCTCGGAAAAGTCTGGATAATCAAGTACTGGAGGGTTCATAAAGCATTTTTTCAAATATTGGAAAGAGTGTTCGCACTCGTCGGTCCAATGAAATTCAATATTTTTCCTAGTCAATTTATTCAATGGACTGCATAATTTAGCAAAATCTTTTATATGTTTCCTATAGTAGTTCGCAAATGCGACGAATCTTTTAACTTCGTCTGCTGTTTGAGGGCTACTCCAATTTTTGATAATTTCTATCTTAGAAGGATCTGGTTTTACGCCTTCTACAGATACTAAATGTCCCAAATAAAGTAATTCGGTTTTTAAAAAATTACATTTCAGTGGGTTTAATTTCAGGTTTGTTTTTCTCAATCTTTCAAACACATTTATCAAATTTCTATTATGTTCATCTAGGGTTTTGCCAAACACTATGATGTCATCTAAGTAAACTAGGCATTTCTCCATGTTTAGACCTGACATAGCCACTGTCATTAACCTGGAGAATGTTGAAGGACTTACTTTCAATCCCATTGGGAGACGAGTCATTTGGTATTGTCCCCTGTTAGTACTAATTGCTGTGATTGGCCTATCTTTCTTTCTTAGTTCACACTGGTAATATCCTTGCAATAGGTCCAGGTGAGAAAAATATTTTGCTCCTGCTAATGATTCGATCACTTCCTCCAAATTTGGAAGTGGAAATTTATCATCTTGTAGGGCATTGTTTAGTTTCCGATAGTCGATAACTAAACGCCATTTTTTGTTATCATTAGTCGATTTCTTAGGAACTAGCAGTAGTGGACTGTTCCATTCTGAAACTGCATCCTCTATAATATTATTCGTAAGCATCTTATCCACTTGCCTTTGAACTTCGTCCTTTTGGGTTTGTGGTAGCTTATAGGGCCTTGTATACACAGGATGTGTGTCAGGTTTTACAGTAATCGGAGGTTGATAAATTTTCGTTACTGTTAGCTTGTCGTTTTTCAAGCAAAAAATATCATTATATTTCATACAAAGTTTCTCAATTGTTATTCTATCCCGCTCATTTAGTTCCTGTAAATTTAGTTCTTTTAATATTTCTTGTGCTCTATTGTCATTATACTTATAGGCACTCTTAATTTCAATTGCGTCATAATTCGCAAAGGGTTTACACATTGGTTTTAAATTTTTGATTTCGACTGCTTTGTTTTTTGCATTTAATATTCTCACTGGTATTTTTCCATTAGTTGGTTCCACTATAGCTCCTGCTATGTAGACTCCAGTCTGAATTTCTTGGCTACATATTACCATGGATTCAGAGTAATTTACTTCAATAAATGTCATTACCTCAGTTCGTTTGGGTATAATAAAGTTTTCCGCAAACAAAGGTTTTCTCAATGTTAATGTAAGCGTCTCAAAATTTATGTTAGCGTCAAATTTTCTAAGGAAATTTGTACCAATTAGACCTATGATATTTTATGGTAGTTTATCAACAATATGGAAAGTAATGGGGTAGCTACTCCCATCGTATTCCATAAATGTATTCACTGTTCCTAAAGTGGTACACACTAAGACTTATTTCCTTTGTTCGGTAATATTTTTGATGAGATCTTTTGGTAATCTATAGAAATAACCGATATTTCGGTACATGGGTTTTATTTTACAACAATTATGCAAATTTTCACCGAACGATCAGTTTAACGTAAATTTTCATTACAGAATTCTGTATTAGATATACAATTGATACGGTAAACCTGAATAGTCGCCGAATACGGTAAAAATCGTACTGTCCGTTCGGTAAAGTTATCTTCCAATAACCGAACTTCTGTGAAAACTGATTGTCATGAAACTAACTGTCAAACAGTTATTAAAATATTCAGTGAGTGTCTTTTTGTTAATCAAACGAAAAAAATGTGGAAGGGTTCATCGAATGGATTGAGGTACAGGTGATAAAAGTTTTTAAGACATTAGAGCCACTAACAGCATTTTGTTTACTTATAGGCAGAAAATAATTTTGTATCACTTGTTCACTTGCTGCCAACACAAATCGTTCAAGGGTAATTTTTGTTGAACTCGACGGATTGTGCAGTGTTTTGGAAGGCGCTCATAATTCCGGACAGTCGGAACATCTGACACTTTTTAAATTTCTCGTGGAATAAAACCGTTTTTGTGAATATGTTTTTGTTTTTTGAAATCCGAAAATCCAGAATTGTAACCAAATGAAATCAAACAAACAAAAATTACCGAACAATCTGTTGGATCCATTTGGTTTACAGTTTACAGTAGTTGTTTGACAGTTCAGCAATTACCGAACGATCGGTAATCAATTCAATTACCGAACTGATTACCGAACGTTCAGCTGTTGAAAATTCGGTAAAAAATTACCGAATACTGCGAAATTTTCTAAGTGTGTAGTGATACCATTAACACCATGTACCTGTATGGTTTTTGATGTGTCAATGCAAGCGTATAATTTCCCTGGTAGGTGACGTCTGTCTAATATGCAACATGATGCACCACTATCTACTACTAGGTTGAGGTGTTCATTTTCTATGATGAATTTGGATCTCAAAGCTCTCTCGCTGTTTAAATTATTCACGAAAAAACTCGTTTACGTTTGCTTCTTCGTCATGTGCGGCTGCACCTTCTGGTTGCTCCGCTACATTGATTGACTGTTGTTTCGGTTGCTAGGGTTATTATTGTTTGCTCGGGTAGCCGAGTTATTGTTATTACCCTGGTTCTGTTGCCTATTTCTCTGGTTTCCGTCCAAGTTTTGGTTATGGTTATACCGTCCATAACTTCGGCGGTTGCTGTTAGATCTATGGTTATTTCCTCTACCTCGTTGGTGAGAGAAATCTCTATTACTATTACTATTACTATTACTATTGTAATGGTTGAAGTTATAACCCCTGCCGTAATTTCCGCGGTTTCCTCTTCCACGAAAATTAAGCCTATTGAATGCGAATCCCTGCGTCCAAAGGGCAGACTCTGGTGACGATTGCGGCTGCACTTCCAGTGCATCCGATATCGCTCTATTAAGGTTTGCGGATTCCTCGCCTTAACGAAGAATGCCATCTGAGCGCTGTTTAGTCCAGCAACGGGCTAAACTATTGCTCCCGCTGCTGACTCGTTTGGAAATGTATTATTTGATACATAGGCAGTGGCTAGTTTCGCTGCCAACTGCTCAATTTCTTTTCCGAATTCGGTGATACCCTTGTTTTTCTGTTTGGCGAGCTTCAATTCAGCTTCGCATGCTGTTGGTGTTAGTTTTATTGCGAATTTTTCGGCAAGCATTCGCTTAGCCTCATTAAGGGTGGTAGCACCTTCAATGCATCCATGTGCCGATCCCACTAGTCTTGTCTTCAGAAAAGTTATTATGTGACCTTCTGGAACGTTAGTAGAATACGCTCTCAGTAAGTCTATTGTTTCCAAGAAATGACCCAAACTTAGGCTTTCCCCTTCGAATTTGTCGATTACCTTCAAGGCGATCCCTAAATCTAACTTTTCCTCAGTCATTTCGGGCTTACTGTCGGAGTCACTGTCTGAATTTTCTTCTATTTCCTTTATAGGAAGCAACTCTGAAGCGGATACCTCAGCTTCAGTGTCTAATAATTTTAAACATTCCGCAATTAATTTCTTTAATGCGTTGTATCGGGTTGCTAAATAAGTTTGTTTGCTAATTGATTGCGCGTTAACTGCGATCAAGTTAGCTTTGTTTTGTAAGTAGAGTAATTTTTCCCTTTTTATTTGTCTTGTCTCTATCCTGAAGTGACTCCTCACTTGCAGGCTTTTATAAAACTTGTCGACCTCCTGCTCAATTTTTTGGAATTGGAAATTGTCCATTCCATTTTATGTGATATATTGTCATCAAATTTATGGTTGTTGCGTTATATTCATTTAGTGAGAATAGAAATGAAAAGAAAAAAAATCGCCATGAAAAATCAGGAAAAATCTTACTAATTATATGGCCACTGAGTGGCATGAATTTCTCTATAACAATTGAAATAACGACATTCACGGTCGAGAGTCGTTCTCGAACTCTTTATTTCAAAATTGTATTTCTTAACGCTAGGCCCTGCTCGGGCGGTGGCTACGTGACCCTTATTAGCGCGTCAGCATAAAACGGTCACCGCTCTGTCGGTGGCAATGATCGCGCTTTATACTGCGTCGGAGTTTCGATATCATTTATTTATTTTAACGATTGAAGCGGGCCTGTATCCACCACAAAACGTTAGAATAACATTACCTCACCTTATTTTCATTATACAAAATTCGGTTCTTTGGTGAATACAGATATATACAGATTTTTCATTCAACGTAATACAGATTTTTTATGAAAATATTTGTCATCTCTGGCTGGATTCTTCAACAGAGCTTAAGCAAAAATGAATTCTAGATCATCATTAGAAAAGGTCTCAAGTACAAATGAAAGTTTCTCCTTGACTATTTTCTCTTTCAATTATTCCGGCACATTCCAGTGATTTCCAAAAAATTCTACAGTTCAGATCGAAAGTTGGTGATTATTGTAAGTGAGTTATTAGATGGAAAGATTGCCGATTGGACCGTAATAATAAAAAACAAAAGGATACAAAGAGAAACTGCCATTAGCACTTGCGTTATTTTCTAATGTTTATCGTCAATCTCTGTTATCTCCTGTATTTACACCCAGGCAAAAAAACGAATATAAATATAGAACCCAATAGGGAAACTAATATTGTAAAATATACGTTTAATTATCCAATGAAAATTACTAAATAGTTTTTCCTTAGAATGTTTTGCTAATAACTTAAGGTTAGACCGACGACACGACCTGCCACTCGTCTATCAAAACTGTATCGCAAATTTAACTACCCCTCAGTAACTGGTAATGTCAAAACGAAATTGCGTGAAAAGATATTAAAACTGGCAACACAGGTCGAAATCTGTTGATTTTAAACAACAGTCATCCATGGCTACGTATGTTGTTCAATTGCAACATATAAACCATCAACCAGCAGCGACGGAGAGAGCACCTTCTGCGTGGTTAAAACCTCAAACGCTCAGGTAGCAACTCTCATTCGCTTGCTGGCCATCAAGGCGAGCAGACTGCCATCGCTGGAGTTAAACCATCAACCAGCAGCGACGGAGAGAGCACCTTCTGCGTGGTTAAAACCTCAAACGCTCAGGTAGCAACTCTCGTTCGCTTGCTGGCCATCAAGGCGAGAAGACTGCCATCGCGAGAGTTAAACCATCAATCAGCAACGACGGAGAGAGCACCTTCTGCGTTGTTAAAAGCTCAAACGCTCAGGTCGCAACTCTCATTTGCTTTTCGGTAGTCGTAACGAGAAGTTCAAATTTCAGATATTAGTTCCGCAATATAGGTTTAGTATTCAGAGCCTGCGTGCTGAAACTGTATTCCGGAACTTATTTCAGTTTCGAAATTGCAGTTCTAGAATTCAAACTGGATTCTGAGTGTGTTATTGGTTCTAAATTTAGTTCTTGAACTCAGGGTCCAGTTCTTTATTCCAGACTTCTTCTATTCGGTTATTTTCAGAACCATAATAATACCCTTAAAGCATTATGCGGAAATTTACTTTACTGTACTCTATACAACCCATTCTGGTAGTCATGGCGGTCTTCAAGTTTCAGAACTTAGTTCCGGAATATGGGTTTAGAATTCAGAGTCTGCGTGATGAACTAACTCAACTCGTCACTCTTCATCACGAACGCTTTCATAAAAAGTTCTTTTCAGAGCCGCCATTTTTTATTATAAAGAACTATACTGCTTATTTCATAATATTTAATTGCGTTTCAGAATGTTTAATGTAACTAATCTGTAATTTAGTCTAGGCGCATCGTTTAAATTTCTAGTAATGAAAGAGGGGAAAGTTGCACAATTCAAACAATCGATCAACTACCAGTTCGAATTCGGAAGCATAAACAAAGCGTGTCATATTCGTATTCACGACATCCAGTTATGTCTCTGACATTACACACCCGTACTTTTTTATCAGTAAGTAATCAATACAGAAGACTGGGGGACGGATGTAGCGTGATTAGTTAGGCGATGCCTTTCATGCAGCCCACCTGGGTGCGATTCCCAACCTTGCACATAGGGTCAGAAAGTTATTCTGGACCGAAGAAGCGAATAACCTTGAGACTCAAACCGCTATGATCGAAACAAAAAAATACAGAAGACAATAAACATAAAAAAACACTTGTTATCAGGGCATTTAATGAAAAAACATCACAAAGAATTGTAAGGTAGAAAGTTTGACAGGTTTAGAATCGTGAACCACGTCGCCATAATGATTCCGTTCGTATCGATCAAGAATTATTCGCTCACGTCTTTGGTGAAGCAGAGAATTTACTAATAGTGCGCCGTTCTATTGAACGAGAATGGGAACGTCTGTGCTTGAGGTCAGGGAGCAGGGTCACCTAAAGATATCCGAGAATTCAATCCAAACCGTCGTAAACGAGTTAAAGAACGGAGATCGTTTGGTTAAGAATCGATATACATTTAATGTTGATCGTGATCTTGAACTAGCCTGTGAGTTGCTGCATGAATTCCAACATTCCAACATTCTTAATCGTCCTGGGTCTATGGTGTCTAATTCAGAATAAGTTTGGATTCTTTAACTTCTAACGCTTGTTTTGCCATGGTCGCCACGTGCACTTTGTACTATTTGTTGTATTAGGTTTTGCACGATGACGACACAAATGAACTGCCGATGAATCAAGTTCATCTTTGACAGTTGCCGTGTACTTGTTTTGTTTTGCGACTGCAAGTTAAAAATTGATAAAATGACGAAAAAGTGCCTGTTAAAAACGTATTCCACAGTGAAAATAACTAAAACGATTGCCCTGTATGTGTTTCCAGTATCAAGGAGCGATTTATGTATGAATCTGTTGAGTGTAAGGCGACTTGCAATTTTTACATTCGAACGATGAACTTCTGATGAACTTTTAAACTGTAAACAAGTACACGTCGACTGTCAAAAAAAGCTCATTCTGTTAATTTTTGTGAGGTTATGTCATGTTCGTGCAAAACCTAATGTGCATTCAGATAAACGTATCCTACAGGGAAGGCTTTTTTCTTTGGTTTGTTAATTGTTTGGAAATTTGTGATATGAGTACAGAGCACCACATACTGAGAAAAAATGTTTTTTACTATATCTACATGTTTTAAAATAATGTTAATCACTACCTAGGCTACGAAATATATGATTCCGTCGATCTAGATAATGCAACACAGTTTATCACTTACTTATTTTACAATATTACCACGAATTGCTAGCGATGGCAAGCGAAAAAGTTTCTAATGGAAGAATAGTTTGTTTTTGTTTATTCGTGTTGAAAAATAGGTTCCTTGGTAACGTTTGTAGCAACCAGAAAAGTGTTGCTGGAAATAGTATTTTCAATAAATAACAAGGGGTCGCTATATCTGTGGTAACTGGTGGTAAACGCGACCGCAGTAAAGAAACCGATAGGAAAAATTAATTAATACGACGGAATTAACTGTATAAAACACGTGGCACGTTTGGAACAACTTTTATTAGTAATGACAGTTGCGATCAGAGTTAATTCAATACAAGGTTTCCAGATTAGCGAGTAATATATACAGGTATAACAAATACTTTATAGGAACGAGGGAACCGTTGCACTCCTAATACTCCTCCTCAACGGTTAGTCTTCGTCGGTACAAGCCCTAGTGGCTGAGAGAGAACTGTAGATGTTTCACAGCACCAAGCGGCTTCGTCAATACATCGGCTTTCATTTCGTTAGTTTGACAGTATTGCAGCTTGATGGTTCCTCGCTCACAGAGGTCTTTTATTAAGGATGTTCTGTTTTGTACATACACTACTGGTGGCTGCTTTTCAGCACCGGACCACCAGTTCAGGGTCGTTTATCTTCTTGGTCACCGGAGAAATTTCACTTCACTATTTTATTGGGCGGACTTGTCTTCCAAACCTGTGGCCACTGAGTAAATCGTTTCGGCGGAAACAAGTAACAAAATACACAAAATGGACGACACAGCTTGTATAAAAAAAAGACCGAACAATTTTTAACTTTTTAAACGCTATATTGTATCTATACTAATATTTTTACTTGCGCAAGTTTATTCGGTGAACGTCTTAGCCTCGACGTTCCGTTGCGGCCGTGATGATCGTTGGTCGACTTGGTGGACTCTGCTGACGACGACGGACGGGGTGGCACGGACTTCGGGGCGGTGGAACAGCAACTCGTCTCCAGATGAAGCAGCAACTCGGCCTATCTGTATCGGAGGCCTCCGTTTCGCGTGAGGAAGACCCAGTGAGTGGTACTGTGCACTATTAACCGATCGCGAGTGTCTGACGTATGATCGAGTGGGACATTTAACTTATTGGTCTTTGGGCTTTCCCCGGTTTTTCACTACGGTGGCGTCCTCAACGCCTGCCAAACACAATTTTTCTTGCCCTTCACTGACCGGGAATGCACTCACGTCGTGCTAGCACTATTTTTAGTAAAACCGGGAAATAAAAAAACGATCCTACCGCACTTGCCCCACTCGATTACCGTGATCGAAACAAACGTTCGTGCGGATCTTCGACACGGATAACTACGGAGATCCCTTTTGGGATCGACTTGGACTGTGGTTCAAAGAAACGAATTGTCACTTTTGGCGGGTGACACGCTGCTGCTGCCTTCACTTCACTGGGTCAGAATCTACAAGTCCTCCGCAAAGGTTTTCCCGCGGATTTTATCTGCTTGGGGTCCGTTTTCCATTTTATACCCACCGCCGCCCTCAAAGCATGCCACCCCGCATGTTATGTTGCGATGATGGCGATGATGACGACGATGACAGTGTGCAGACAGATGACGGTTACAATATTTTATCGTTTTAATATGGTTGGTGTCATGAATTGTGTATTTGAATTTTAGTACTTGCAATGTTATATGTGTATTTACAATTTTGTTTCCTTTTGCCGAAATAACCATAATTTGTTAAATAAATTTGTATAAAGAAATATATGAATTTACGAATGTAAATAAATGAATAATATAAATAAATAAAGTGTAAATAAATGATTGTAAGTATATAAATAAACAATAAATAAATATAAATAAATAAATAATTAATAGAATAAATAAATAATAAATAGGATAAATAACTAATAAATAAATAAATGGAAATAAATAAATAAATCAACAAACCCCTACTTTTGACACCAACCTTTGCTATTGAACAGAACTTAAACGTGCCTCAAACATGTAAACACGGAGTATGAACGCGATTGACGTTTAAATTCTACTCAGACATTTACTGACAATGAAATAAACAAAAATATACAATATTTGAAAAATATATACAAGCTGGACTCAGTGACCAAAGGAACTACATTGCGACCAGAGAATAACAGGTCACAAGGAACGTTTAGTCTCCACATGTTTTGATCTCTTATTGATCCTCTCCGAGTGTGCGAAAGCGAGACAGCCTTGGTTGTCTTCGTGCACTACAGTTGCAGCAGTCTGTTTTTCGCCTAATTCATTTAGCAGTCACCTCATCCATAAAACTTCTTGACAAGTCTAACCCAAAGCGATAAATTCAGCTTCCATAGACGAAAGACTCGCACAATCTTGACGTCGACTCACCCAAGAAACGACACCTCCCGCAAAGAATGTTGCAAAACTCGTCATCGTCTTTCGTGTATCTGTGTCGCCAGCCCAGTCTAAGTCCGAATAAGCAACTAACGCGTTGGATTCAACTCCTCCAAGTTTCAGCCTCCAATCGATTGTACCTTTCAGATAACGTACTACTTGCTTAGCGGCCGTCCAATCAGCCTCCGTTGGTGCAGCAAATTTTCTTCCTAAAATCGATGCACTTGCAGCAATGTCTGGTCTAGCGCATACTGCTACGTACATTAGTGCTCCAACAACATTACGATACTTGGTACTATCTTCCATCACTTTATGATCACCTGAACCTCTTAAGAATCCCTGGTCCATGGGTGTCTTAGATACTTTTGCATTTTCCAGTCCAACGTTAGAAACCAGTTCTTCGATGTAGCATTTGATTCCCAAACTGTAAATTCCGTCTGACCCACGCTGCAACTCGAGGCCAAGGAAATTATTTGGTTCACCTAGCCAGCTGATCACGAAATGTTTTCTCAATTTTTCATATACGTTTGATCTCCGCTTCATTCACACAAGCAACGAGCAGATCGTCGACGTACACGATGAGGTAGGTTTTGATTCCATTTCTGACAGCAGTAAACAAACACTGATCTGCTGAATTAGATACAAAACCCATGCTCTGTAACACACTTAATAACTTTCTTTTCCAGCATCTTGCCGACTGCTTTAAACCGTAAATGCTTCTGTGTAATTGACATACTTTCTCCTCCTGGTCATGCACTACATATCTGGGCGGTTGGTGCATGTACACCTCTTCATCAATATCGCCATACAAATAAGCCGTTTTAACATCTAGGTGCCGCAACACCGTTTTGTTGCGGTGTATATGCCGCTGTATATTGCGCTTTTATACCCTCTTGCACAAAGAAGCTCTTCAAACGTTTATTGCAATATTCACCGCCACCATCTGATCTTATTACTTTAGGTTTACTCCCAAAAAATGTTTCTGCGTACCTAACGTACTCCACTAATTTGTTCGGCGCATCTGACTTTTTGGTTAACAGATACACGACGGTATATCTACTGTAATCATCAATTACAGTCATCGGATAACGACTGCCGCTTGGTGTGGATGTGTGCAGTCTGTGTGCACTAAATCGAACACTTCCTATGTTTTCTTTGCCGCAACTTTCGATATCGGTGTCCTAGAAAGTTTGCCTTCGATGCACGGCTCACACGTCAAGCGAATTCCACAGTCCTTCAAAACCATTCCATTACTAAGTTTGTCTTTAAACATCTTCTCCACAATAGCTGGATCTCGGTGTCCAAATTCTCTGTGCCACTGATGTTGGCACCATTCGTTGTGCCTCTTGCACTGCGCTTGCAAAACAGATTCCGAAATTCCCATGATGTACAAACTTCCATTACGATCACCTTTGGCAACAAGTTTACCAGCATCGTCAAAAATCTCACAGATAGTTTGCTTGAAAACAACTGAAAACCCTTTCTTCGTCAACTGTGCCACAGATAACAAGCTACTGTTCAATGTTGGCACGAACAAAACATCTTTAATAATAACTTCCGTAATACCGTTACATCCGCGAACACTATTTAACTTGCAATCACCTGATCCAAGAGACTTTATCGTGGACCCGTTTGCTAAAATCACATAAGAAGATCCATCCTCTTTGAAAGATGTAAACAAAGATCTGTCATTCGTCATGTGTAGACTGGCACCGCTATCGACTACCCAGCGACGCTCAGTTCGCTCATCGCTAGCCAAAAAAAGAACTGAACTCGAGTGCTCCGTAGTAGCCTGTTTGGCTTTCGGGTTAACCTTTTGTTTTTCTTCACTACTCTGTTTCTGTTTTTCCTGCAACAGACGGCAGTTTCTGCGCAAATGTCCCTTTTTCTTGCAGAAGAAGCAAGTTTTCTCTGCAGCAGCAGCAGCAGCAGTACTAATATTATTTTTTGTCTGGCTTTTCATCGCTTTTGCATCTCCGATGGATATACCGCCCCGCTCTTTGCGCCTTTCATACTCATCGAGTAATTTAGATTTAACCAATTCAACCGTCAAATCCTCATCGGGACGACTCTCGAGTGCCGTTATAAGCCCACTGTATGAATCAGGAAGACTTCTCAGAATCATTGCTATTTTCAGTGAATTTTCTAAATCCTGACTAGCATTCTCCAACCGATCACATAGGTCCTCTATATCGAACAAATGACTTTCGATATCTCCACCTTCGCGCAGATTCAAATTACAGAGCCGTTTCAGCAGTGAAACCCTTGAGGTAATAGTTACCTTCTCATGATATCTCTGCAGCTGATCCCAAAATTCCCGAGCGCTTGCTGCTGTTTTCACAAGGCTATATTGGTTGTCTTCAATACACAAACCCATCGTAGCCTTTGCCTTCTTGTCGTCCGTAGTCCATTGCGGTGTTACCGGCTCCGGCTTCGCACCATCAATTACGTACCACAGATCCTCCCTGGTTAGCAGCATTTCCATTCGAAATTTCCACGTTTGCCAAATCTGATTGTTCAATTTGGCAAATTTACTATCTGTATCCATGTCGCTCCGGATACAAACAATTCCGGCACAAACGTAAATAAACTACCGAAAAAAACGAACGAATTTTTCTCCACGAAAATTCACGATTCTTTCGCAACTTCCACTGGGCCCATAACCTGTGGGTTTAGCAGAACTGATTTACAGTGGACTACGCGACCGCAGGAATGAAACCGATAGGGAAATTAATGAATACGACGGAATTAACTGTATAAAAGACGTGGCACGTTTGGAACAACTTTTATTAGTAATGACACCCGCTTGCACGCGGCGGGCAGATTTTTCCCCAGACGGCTGGCTATGTCTGCCAGCCAATTTTGACGGATTTCTGGCAGAATTCCAGCAAAAGTCTGGCAACATTGCAACAACCGTTTCCGGCAGAGAATTTCGCCTAGCGGTTATTAACGGTTCTGTTGCTGCCAGATGCTTGCCATACAAGATTTGCAGAACCGTTTTGAATCGGTTCTACATATTTAGCGTCTTGGTTTCATTTTTTCATTAAAAAGTACATATGAAAGGAAATAAATTATTGCCCTTCATACATACTACTTATGAAAATGTTATTGCCAATAACAGTGCTTTCTCACTACCAAACATACACATTTTTCAATCTCATTTAACTCGTCTCAAGATTCGTTTTTTTTTTTGTATGTACATGCGGGATTGGCAAACATCAAATGAAGTCGAATAAAAAAAAAGAAAAAAGAAGGAAGAGAGAAGTAAACAAGACACATACGGCGAGATAATGACGCAATTTCACCTGAACAATTTTGACAGCAGCCGGAATGCAGCCAGTCGTCTGACGGTGGCCAGAATTCCTCACAAGAGGGCAGTTACGATCAAAGTTATTTCAATACAGGGTTTCCAGATTAGCGAGTAATATATACAGGTATAACAAATACATTATAGGAACGAGGGAACCGTTGCACTCCCAACAAAATTCACCCATTCTAAGAAAGTCGTAAAACACGTTGGAGTTTGTACGGAAATTTTTGAACTAGCTGAAATGTGCGCAAAGTTTGGAGCTACTTCAGCAAACTATTCTACTATTTCGAAAATGATGAGTGATGTTCATGATTTGCATATGATCAAAGACATCATATTAACACGATATCCAGCTCTCACATTTCCCGAACAAATCATTGATAACATCCTTTTTCGCAAATATGGTGCCCTCAGGCGAGTCCGCATCGAATCTCGTACATAGAAGCAGGGGAGAGAAATGTCAAATTCGTGCGCGCCAAAATAACAGCACTGCGCACCCATACAATTGACATGATATATTGAATGTGATGCCGTGCGATGGCGTTGTTGAACTGAAGATTGATTCCGCTCCAAGCTGACAGGGTCTGATATGATGCTACTCAACGAGAAAAACGATATGGCTAAGATACTACTCGTTTTACCACATTTGACTACTTACAATGGGAGAATGGTAATTATAACTAATAGTTGCTTATTATATATTTTTGCTCAATTCCACTTCCTTTTATCATTTCAATAATTAAGTACTTTTTGTTTCGATATTCCTTTTGATTGCTTGAATATTTTTTTAGATTCATATGGCATATGAGCGCATCCATGGTACCATCTTCAATAAGAAAGTTGACTTGAGAAAAGTATTCGCCAAAGGTCTCACGCTCAATCAGCATGTTTTTAAAGAAGTTTCGGATGGTAAGCAGATATGACTGAAAATAAAGAACGAAACAGACCTTATTTGAAACATTTGTTATTTTTGCAGATTACATAAGACAGGGTGGCAAGTGAATTAGCGATTTAAATTTCCGGGTTTTTTCCCGGTTTTCCCGTTGCGCGAGACTAAAATTTCCCGTTTTTTTATATTTTGTAGTAAAAGGATTCAATAATAGTGAGTGCTTTTTGCATGTGTTCAACGATCATTCTTCAAACCAACAAACGTTCTGAAAGACGCAACTTATTTGTATACACACTCAAAGAACTCGATTACTTTCATTTCCATTGAGAAGAATAGAGAGCTATCATTCTTCAATAAAGAACTTCAGTTCACTCAATCTTCGAGGAGAACTAGTTTTTTTGGACCGTTCGCGGACTGACCATCTCTAGTGTATTCTAATACTTTTTTAGCCTGGTATAGTCTGAAAAAAGTATTAAGTTAAAAATTAAAAATGAATGAACTAAAGAACAACACTCCTCTCGCAAACCCGATTCCTTCTAACAACCAGTGGTGTCTCGTGACCAAATTTACGGGTTGTGCACTGCCCCTATGGTATGATATCAGAACCGTTTCGACGTTGCAACAGAGACAGCAATTTGTTTTCAACTGCCATAAGCATAAGCCACTGAAGCCTCACCTGAATGTGTGCATACAAGTTCTCACAGAGCCTATTCGACCAGTTGTGCAGTGCACGAGGTGCACATGAGGACGCCATTGCTAACAACATATACGATATTCTTTCAGAGTTGGGTTTTGGCTAGAGAACAAAATCCTTCTAGAATTCTTAAAGTGTACGCTTGTCACTTTGGAAAAACAACAATCTATTTCTCAATCATCGACAATCTTCAACTGCTCCTTCGTCCACATCAATATCCTCATCATAGCTGATAATCTTCGAAAAAAAATTAACATAGATTCACTGAACAGGTTCTTACGAACTCTGAAAAACTAATTTCAGCGATTTGTTTTAGTCTTTGTTAAGACGTAAGGCCGTCTTGAGCTAGTTTTAATATGATCAGTATCTAACGGGAAAACAGATTAGAAAACTGACATGTGAACACAATGATGTAAATGAAAACCGCGAAAATGTTACCGCAGAGACGAGACTCGAACCCGTAGCTAACTCCTAACCGGGGAAATTGTTTTACCAATTAAACTACCCTGCATATGAAAACACATGAAGAAAAAGTCCAATTGATTGGTCGAAAACTAAGCATGCTTCGCTGTACTTAGCCACCACGGTATTCACTTACAGTCCCGTATCGACGGAAACAAATTCAACAGAAACACATACAATGATCACGAGTCTATTTCTACCCATCTGTTCTTGCCGCACGATACTGATTCGAGACTTTTGTTTTTGTCTATTTCGCTATCTACGAAGTAACAACACACGATAGTTTCATCAATCGATTTAATGGATCTCCACTAGTGTTAGGTAGCAGCAGTGACGATTGTATGATCTCAAACACAATGGTAAAGGTACACAAACCTTTTATTGACCTTCAACGATTTGTTAGTTTTCCAATCTGTTTCCCCGTTAGATACTGATCATATTAAAACTAGCTTAAGTCGGCTCTATGTTACGTCTTAACAAAGACTAAAACAAATCGTTGAAGGTCATTAAAAGGTTTGTGTACCTTTACCATTGTGTTTGAGATCACACAATCGTCACTGCTGCTACCTCACACTAGTGGAGATCCATTAAATCGATGGATGAAACTATCGTGTGTTGTTACCTCGTAGATAGCGAAATAGACAAAAACAAAAGTCTCGAATCAGTATCGTGCGGCAAGAACAGATGGGTAGAAATAGACTCGTGATCATTGTATCAGTACTCATTGTATGCGTACTGAACTTCTAGTTCAAACACAAAATTGCCTTCAATATTTCATTTGTTGTATTAGGAAAATTATGATGCTGAAAATTGTTACTAAGACTCGGACATTGACTAGTCCGAGTCTTAGTAACGATTTTCAGCATCATAATTTCCCGGATTTGCACTAAAATTCCCGACTTTCTCCCGGTTTTCCCGGTGAAACCAAATTCCCGACATTTTCTCGGTTTTCCGGATTTTCCCGGTCACTTGCCACCCTGATAAAAGGATGTCTTCCTATAATGATTAAATTATCCCGCAAGGGCATAAAGCATAAGGAAACAATGGAGCCGATTATTGGTATAGAAGCTGAACTAGCTCCATTAATTAGATGGATTTCGGACTCTCAATCCATCCAGGATTATAACGCACCTGTATCGCATATTTTTTGTCAAAGCGAAGATTTGTTTGTATATCTATCTCTTTGTGCCATTATTCCCTGTGGAAAGGAATCAATTAACGCTATCGATACATTCTTTAAATCGTTCGCAGTGTTTAATTTGCGAATTTCGGTAAACTTTTTAAAAATTGGAGATTTTCTGGACGTGTTTGCCTACCAAATTATATCATACAGTAATCGTTCGACCGTTCAGAATTTGTGTTCTTTGTTCATTGAAAGCGAAAATGAAAAAAAAAATATTGTAACGTGCAGGTTTCGTAAATTTGACACTAATAAATACTCTAAATTATTGCTTATTCCATTTCTTCTCAAATTTCTAGCACTGAGCACTTTTTTACCCATTTTCTCCAACTGAAATCTGAGTGTAAAATTACTCATATTTTGACATACGGACAGTACTCACTTTTGAATAAAAGTCTTCTAAACATTAAAAAAGTTTTCCCAGTTTTGTCCGATATGGATAGTATAGTACTCATTTACGAGTACTTTCATTTAACCGTGTATATCAAAAAGGGACCCGCTTGTGAGGAATTCTGGCAACCGTCAGAAGGCTGGCTGCATTCCGGCAGCTGTCAATATTGTCCAGGCGAAATTACGTCATTATCTCGCCGCACGTGTCTTGCTTATTTCTCTCTTCCTTCTTTTTTTTAATTCGACTTCATTTGATATTTGTCAAGGGGCAAATCACTCTAAACTCTAGACAATCTCATACTAATAAACTCATGTCATTCCAAAATAATTTCCTCTAATCTCATAAGTTTGGGTAACTTAAAACTAATCCAACCTAATTTTGCCTAATCTTGTTTGAAGTGTATCTGTCATTCGAACTCCCACGCAGAGATGCCATTTATACAGATTTTTACATGCGCATACAGATTTAATACAGAGTACAGATTTTATACAGATTTTTCAAATTAAATACAGATTTATACAGATACCACAAAAAGTAAGAAAGAAATAATGAAACTTTTCTATCTGAGCGTGTTTGATCGCCCATATTAAAATGAATTTTTTTTCGTGCAGCTGTTTAATGATGAACGCTGATATTCATTTATATCATAATTTGAAACCAATTTGAATGATGTTCAAGGAAGTCATGGCGTCATGAAACTTTATTGTCAGACTGAAAAGTTGTATGACCTGATTTGACGTTGCGTATTGGGCGTTTGAATTCCATGTTTGAATTCCAAGTCATCATTTTCAAACGAAAAAAGTATATGGATTTACAATTCAATTGTGGTTAATAACAAAAACAATTAAATTTCGTCGTTGAATGTTCTTGTCAGTGCGGCAAGGACTTACGATATAAAGGAATGCTCCTTGCATCTGCCATTCTATAACAATAATCTAATGGAATAACATCTTTAAGGTGACCGTGGACAGAAGCCAAGGAAAATAAATGTAAAAGTATTGGTGAAAAAATAGTTTTTCATATAGTAATCGTATTTGTGAGTAGAGAGGAATGAAATATCAATATTTGTGTGCTGAAAAGAATACAGGTGCAAGAACAAAATGTAAACATTGAAACTATTCAAATCACTTAGCAGAACAGAGTAGACTTATCTCATCTTCATGCTCATTCTGGAGACCAAAAGAATATGATTGTGCCAAAGAAGATAGTTTACTGTTTGCCTTCGCTTGGTTCTTGGCATTTTTCTTATATTACATAGTAAAGAGCTGAAGCTGTTACAATATATTTTTAAACAGCAACCTTCCTCTGACATGTTATATATAAAGCTCCCATATTCAAAAAATACAAACCTGGAAAGCAATCTCACCCAGAGGACATTCAAGTGGCTCTTGACGAGAGGGCTTGATGACAAATCGGCTATTTGCTCTGAAAAGATTTATCATGCAAATTTGAAGATATAATTTCATATATTGACGAAAATATTTTAAAAAATTTACCTATTGATACCAAATTATTGGATCCAGTACAGTTTCTAAATTCCGTGATATTGTTTTGAACCGGCACTTCTGGCAGTTCTTCCACTGTTTGAACTGATGAGTCCCGCACATACTCTCTACTAGTGATGGGCAGAACCGTTCATTTAAAAAAACCATTCAGCCACTGTAGCACTTCTCCTATGTAGTGACTGAAAGCCAAACAGGTCACAACTTGACAGGACCATTGTAAGGATTAATGTAGTGATGGGCAAAACCGTTCATTTTGAAAGAACCGTTCAGAACTTAACAGTTAACTCAAAAGAACTAGTTCTTTCGTTCTTTCGCTAGTTCTTTTGATTTAACTGTTTAGTTCTGAACGGTTCTTTCAAAATGAACGGTTTTGCCCATCACTACATTAATCCTTACAATGGTCCTGTCAAGTTGTGACCTGTTTGGCATTCAGTCACTACATAAAAGAAGTGCTACAGTGGTTGAACGGTTTTTTTAAATGAACGGTTCTGCCCATCACTACTCTCTACCCAAAACACACTCTATCAACGTATTCCATCTATTTTTCTATTGATTTTCGCGAATGAGAAATTCTTAGATGGAAGAGGCATTTTGAAAAGATTGCAATACTTGAATTGTTTGTTTTTTTTTGAATCCATAGCGACGGTAACTAAGACAACAGGGTTGCGGATAACTTGGAGGGGAAGCAATGTTTGAAATGGAAATAAGGGAAATGTTATCGTTTTTTTTTTATAAATATTAAAATTTTAGATGGTGACGTACGAAAGTAATTTTGATCCGTAATTCTAACTATATCAACATGCGATTAATTGAAAATAATGCCAGTTTTAGTGCATTGCAAGGTTTTTCTCTCTAATTATGTATGGCATCACTGCCAATATAAAAGGGTGGTATTACCAATACTAAAGCAGGCCGGCAAACTTTTTATCGTGGATTTTTGTAAAATTTTGAAAACCAGAAATATGAGTTATTCAAAGGTTTTATAATAAAATGTTTAGATCAGAGGATAAGTTTACCGGTGAAGAACAACTCAAAAGTGTTTCATAAAGCTTACTTATGTCACAGAGCTATAAACAGCAGTTAAAATCTTGAGGTGAGTGAAAAATAATAACATTCTAAGAAGAAACCTTCTAATGAAGGTCCGAAAAAGTTTTGCACAAATCATTCTTCAGAGTTGATAGTTTATCGTAAACATATATCAATATGATGAGTGAGTATGTCACCAAATTGCAGTAGCAATTCTACGCAACATGTTTACTCCTACGCGTAGAAAAATTGTGTTTCATGGTTTGTTTACGTCAAGATCAAGGCAAAATAGCGGAAGGTGGAGTGGGAGGGTAGGTGGTTTCTTGGTTGCCATTTGTGGCTCGCTTCCATAGTCACCTTAAACATAATTTTATTTCCGAAATTTCCATGCATTAGTGAATACAGATAAATACAGATTTTTATACAAAGCAATACAGATTTTCTATGAAAATATCTGGCATCTCTGCTCCCACGTTTACAGCTTCTTATGTCAAAATAATGCTTTTTCAGATCTCGGCTAAACTTCTCTAATCCCATTCTAATCCAGCGAGATCCCTGCTAAACTTTTTTACTCCTGGTAAAACTTGTTTGAGTTCAGACAAAGTTTAGAGTGATTTGCCCCTTGATATTTGTCAATCCCGCATGTCCATACAAAAAACGAATCTTAAGACGAGGTAAATGAGATTGAAATATGGGTATGTTTGGTAGTGAGAAAGCAATGTTATTGGCAATAACATTTTCCATAATTAGATATGTGAAAGGCAATAACTTATTGCAAGGGGCAAATCACTCTAAACTTTGTCTGAACTCAAACAAGTTTTACCGGGAGTAAAAAAGTTTAGCAGGGATCTCGCTGGATTGGAATGGGATTAGAGAAGTTTAGCCGAGATCTGGAAAAGCATTATTTTGACATAAGAAGCTGTGAACGTGGGAGCAGAGATGCCAGATATTTTTCATAGAAAACCTGTATTGTTTTGTATAAAAAATCTGTATTTATCTGTATTCAGAAAGGAAATTTCGGAAATAAAATGATGTTTGAAGATGTTATTTCATTAGATTATTGTTATAGAATGGCAGATGCAAAGAGCATTCCTTTATATAGTAAGTCCTTGCCGCACGGACATGAACATTCAACGACGAAATTTAATTGTTTTTGTTATCAACCACAATTGAATTGTAAATCCATATACTTTTTTCGTTTGAAAATGATGACTTGGAATTCAAACATGGAATTCAAACGCCCATTACGCAACGTCAAGTCAGGTCATACAACTTTTCAGTCTGACAATAAAGTTTCATGACGCTGCACGAAAAAGTTTTCATTTGAATATGGGTAATCAAACAAGCTCAGACGGAAAAGTTTCATTATTTCTTTCTTACTTTTTGTGGTATCTGTATAAATCTGTATTTAATTTGAGAAATTTGTATAATATCTGTACTCTGTATTAAATCTGCATGCGCATGTAAAAATCTGTATAAATCGCATCTCTGCGTGGGAGCTCGAATGACAGATACACTTCAAACAAGATTAGGCAAAACTAGGTTGGATTAGTTTTAAATTACCCAAATTTATCTAGACTAGTTGGGATTAAAAGAGATTAGAGAAAATTGTTTTGGAATGACATGAGTTTATTAGTTTGAGATTATCTAGAGTTTAGAGTGATTTGCCCCTTGACTTATTGTCTTTCATATGTACTTTTTTGAAAAAATAAAACCAAGACGCTAAAAATGAGGAACCGATTCAAAACGGTTCTGCCAATCTTATATGGCAAGAATCCGACAGAAACAGAACCGATAATAACCGCTAGGCGAAATTCTCTGCCGGAAACGGTTGTTGCATTGCTGCCAGACTTTTGCCGGAATTCTGGCAGAACTCCGGCAAAAATGGCTGGCAGACATAGCCAGCCGTCAGGGGGGAAATCTGCCAGCCGCATACAGGTGGGTGGCTGCATTCCGGCTGCTGTCAAAATTGTTCAGGCGAAATTGCGTCATTATCTCGCCGTATGTGTCTTGTTTATTTCTCTCTTCCTTCTTTTTTTTATTCAACTTCATTTGATGTTTGTCAATCCCGCATGTACATACAAAAAACGAATCTTAAGACTAGTGAAATGAGATTGAAATATGTGTATGTTTGGTAGTGAGAAAGCACTGTTGTTGGCAATAACATTTTCATAATTAGTATGTATTAAGGGCAATAATTTATTTCCTTTCATATGTACTTTTTAATAAAAAAATGAAACCAAGACGCTAAAAATGTAGAACAGATTCAAAACGGTTCTGCCAATCTTATATGGCAAGAATCTGGCAGAAACAGAACCGTTAATAACCGCTAGGCGAAATTCTCTGCCGGAAACCGTTGTTGCATTGTTGCCAGACTTTTGCCGGAATTCTGGCAGAACTCCGGCAAAAATGGCTGGCAGACATAGCCAACCGTCTAGGGGGAAATCTGCCCGCCGAGTACAAGTGGGGGATCACTCCTGCGATTCACGAGGGACATCACAGTGAAGTGCGGTGGCAAAAAGGTTACTAAGAGCAAATATTCAGCAGCTGAAAGTTTCATATGGAAGATTTATAATAGAACTGAAACTGGAACAAACGTATCCTCAGCATGCCGTTTAAGATTTATTTATTCGAACAGCTCTGTCAAATTCTCGGTTAATTTTTCAAAAGGGCGTATAAGCAAGTGACAGTTTCTCTTTAATCACTCTCTCTTTCGATTATTGTGATGTGATTAAAAAGATATTCTTTGATATCACTATTCTGTTTGAAAGTCGAAAGTTTCGGGAATCATTTCATGCAAAGAGTTGAGTGATAAACGTGGAAACCGCTTGGTAATTAATAGAAGAGAAAGTAAACAAGGAGAAACTGTCACTTGCTTATTCGCTCTTTTGAAAAATTAAACGAGAATTAAAACTGGCCAGAGATGCCAACTTGTACGCGGCGGGCAGATTTTCCCCCAGGCGGCTGGCTATGTCTGCCAGCCATTTTTGCCGGAATTCTGCCAGAGTTCCGACAGCAGTCTGGCAACAATGCAACAACCGTTTCCGGCAGAGAATTTCGCCTAGCGGTTATTAACGGTTCTTCTCTGTCGGATTCTTGCCATACAAGATTGGCAGAACCGTTATGAATCGGTTCTAAATTTGAAGCGTCTTAGTTTTATTTTTTCAATGAAAGATACATATGAAATAGAAGATATATACTAATCATGGAAAATGTTATTGCCAATAACAATGCTTTCTCACAACCAAACATACCCATTTTCAATCTCATTTACCTCGTCTCAAGATTAGTTTTTTGTATATTTTGTGTTCCATTATACATGTTCTTTTTTGTAGTTTGCACGAAATGAAGCATATTAATTGAGATACCACCGAACAAGCATAGAATTAATCCTAAGTTCCAAAAATTCCTAATCCAAAAATTCGTGTTACGGACGAATATCGATTCAGCATAATATAAATGAAAAATGTCGATAAGGAAGTGAGGAGGAAATATACATATGAGCCAAGAGCCACCGAGAATAAATATCACGTGTCGTGAGAAGAAACGGATTGATCATTGCCTTCGTTTTAAAATCGATACCGTGAAGAACAGTTCCGTTGGGCATAGCCACCTGTTGAAAAAAAATTGAGTATCGTGGAACGATTGAGCGTTTTTGGTTGTCGGTTAAAATTATAAAAACCCGCCTTGAGAAGTCTCGCTGGGCACGTGACGAATACCGCTGGTTTGCATGCGGGTGTGATCCGTTCCGCTCGCTTGGCGCGTAAACAAACTCAGTCAGGGAAGAAACTAAATCCGCCCGTGACCCGTTACATTTGGCGCCCAACTACAGGTCATATAAGGCAATTTGGAATAAATAATTTGAATATATAAGAAAAACATAATTTCAACTATTCTAGAAAATTCGAGTTACAGTAGAACTTATCTGTACTTACGGTTTTAGAAAAATTGGTTAGGTAGTAGTAATACGGGTTGGGATAATTAGTTAGAAATTTCGCTATTACAAGTTGCAGTACACAGTCGACGGAGAGAAACCTAAAAGAACAAAAATATTAGTTACTATTTAGTATACGTATTCATTTGGATTTTTGTCATTTTTATTGTATATATACACAGCAAATAAAATTGTAATTACCAGTCTCGTAATACACTGCGACGTTCAAACAAAATCGACGTAATTTAATTGACGATGTGAAATCAGATTTTTGGTTATATATTTAAAGCCATAGCGTAATATTATGCATAAAAGATGTACTCAAATAAAAACGCCGAAAGAGCAAAATTTTACACATTGTTCCGTGTAATATCACAGCGAAAAGAATGCACATAAACCGTGTTGAAAATTTACCAGAATATTACATAGATGTTTTGTGATATATTATCGATACAGTGTACATATACACAAAAGTGTGTAATATTCACACAAAAGTGACGCAGAGCTCTTATGTGTGCATTGTTTTTCATTTCATGGCGTCAGTTATGTGAATTTGTTTATCTGCGTGCTCTTGTGCAAATCGGTACCAACATGTGAAAAGGGCATAAGTCAAAATGTCACGTTTCGAGAAATTTGAAGTTGAATTGCACAGGCATTCATTTAAATGCTATTTAATATAGATGATTTAATTTCACGAACAAATCGACTTAACTGCTGTTAAACTTCACTAGGCACATATCAATATATGCGAAACGTACATATTCCTATGTTTCACCATGAAATTATAAAGATTTCGCGATACGCCCGTTTGAGTTTGATTTACACGATAAGACCTGTACCAAAGTCCTTTTTTGAATGACAGTTTCCGATGTGCCCTAAACAAATGACTTTATTCATTTATTGATAAATATGTTTGCGTTATGCCCTAGGTATGAATATAATGATTAAATTGATTGGAAAAAAATAGATAAGAGCGAAGCAATGTAAAAAGTTTTGTCAACATGATTACACATTATTGAAGGTAATTTCTCTCCATAATAATTATAGTTCACAATTGAAAAAAGTGCATTTATTGATATTAACAGTTGATACTAAGAACAAAAGAGACATGCTGTTGTTGTTGATACATTGTAAAGAGCACCGGATGGAACAGTATGCAATCACTATTCGAGATCATCAGCTTCACCATCGTCGCTTGGAGGATCTAAATCCGCATCGAAATGATCCAGCTCCTGGTTCTTCTTCTGTCTTCCACGCTTTGGAGCAACTAAATTTTTAAGTAATGTTGCATAGTATTGTTTGTTTTGTATATATGGCATAAGATTTTTCAGGTCAACCAGCTTTTCATGTGACAGAGCCTCTTCTGGTTCATTCGCAATAGGATTGAGTACCGGCAAAGAAAGACTTTTATTCCGAAAAATGTTCGTATCACCCATTACAAAAACGTCATAGTCATCGACTTGCACGTTCGTTTTGTAGTACACATGTCCTGGAGAAGTACTACGATACTCAAACAGGAAGATGTCTTTGAACTTCAATGGTTTGCCGTTCATGTTTTGTTTTGGCCGATGATAACGTTGGTAAAGGGATTTTAGTCCCAGGAATTGCGACTGCTCGAGTTCGACAACTTCGAAGGGAACTTTTCGCTTAATTTGTGAAATAAATACGGCCCAATCTCTTGGCGTTTCTATGTTCATCGTATTTCTTTTTTTAGCTCTTTCTATTGCTGCATGGACAGAATCGACTTCCATATGGGAGTGGCCAGATACCATGAATTTATGACGAATGATTATTTCTTTATCTGAGCGGTAGAATTGCTCAACCAGAAACGAGAATGCCATACATACGGCAAAGTTGTGATTCTGACCACTACATCTATCGGAATATAAATTTATTTCTGTTGTAGGGTGGTTTACTCCATTTTGCAATTCGTGTTTGATTTGGTTTTGAATATTATATATCAAGCACGATCCGATTTCTTGTGAGCCTCTTCTGGCAATAGATTCGTTCCAAAGGTAACATGTAGCTTTATTTTTCCCACGATGTGTGCTAAATATAGTGAGGTTGAGAGTATAGAGTTGGCGAGAGTAAAAAGCTTGTCCACACAGTAAGAATGGTGTAGGTAAACATTTTTGCAAGTCGAATGAAATTGTTAGAATAGAATTATCAGTTTTAGCTGCTGCCACATCTGATTTTTTGAACTTGTAAACGAGCATTGCGCATTCTTGGTGAGTTTTTTGCCAATTTTGAATCTCCAATATTTTTGATTCGTTTTCGCGACCTTCAACATTATATTATATTTATCACATTCTCCGCAGGTATCGTTTTTCGGTTTCCGGAAACTAAAATTGAATTTTTTGAAAATCAATCTGTACGTATTGTAGTGGACGGGCTCTATTTGATCAGTGACGCATTTCGCTTTGAACATATCATACATTTTCGCAACATTGAGATCGCTCGACAAGTACAGCTTAGAGGATTTTTCTCTGCTGTAATGCGACGTGTATGCCGGAAAAGACATAATGTGGGATTCTATATACTGGAGAGTATCTTCGCTAACCGGATTCTTATTGCAATTATTTAATCGTTTATCATCACTGGAAACTCCATCTCCTTCAATCTTTTTCGTAGCTAGAACTCGTACTTTTTTCTCTTTAATATCAAACGTCGCCAAGAACATTTTTTTACACACGTGGACTCGTCCACCGTATCCAGGTAGGTAATACTTGTGCGAATAGCCTCTCCTTGAGTTAATTACCTAAAAGAGAAATATTTACTAATGGCTTTCGTTATTCTATTTTTACATTTACGCGATGATACGCCACAGACGATATTTAGATGTGGTTACTAAGAAACTGGTTTTGTGCAGAAGATGTTAGCTTCAGAAGATTCGTTAGTAACTTTTTACGTAAATTTTCATCATACTTCAAATTACACTGACGTGGACAGCTACAAGGAGCTCGAGTTTCTCTTGCTGGGACGTGTTCTCCATTAATTCGAGTGTACGATAGCCCCTTTTCCTTTAATGCTTTTCTTTCCGCAAATTCACAGCATCTCGTGCGACGTTTCAATTCTTCACTTTTTCCCAGTTCTTCAAAAACTATATCGTCTTCGACTATAGGAACACAGGTGTCTATAGTGAATCATCAGAAATATTATTGTAAAATATTAGATTTTATAGGAAAAATTACCAGAATGGTCTTTCGAAGGTCCCGGTACAACTGAAGCATTATCTAGGATTTCTATCTTTCGCTTTCTTCGAGACATTACTAAATTAATAATTTCCCATTAAAATTTTTATTTTTATTGAAATGATTGCATAGTTTTTTACCGTGAGGAATGTCATCATCAGAATCGCCATCCTCATCTTGATCTCCAATTAATGCGTGGTTATGATACGGTTCAAAATACTCATAAATGGAAAAGTCATTCATGAGAGTAGCGTCTCCTGTATCTACCTCTTGTTTGTCTTGTTCCTCATTCTCAAGGGGTAGCAATTCAAAATCTGTTCCATAATGATCATTTTATCACTATTATGTTACTTGCATTTTTATTGAATACTCATTCATCATATTACCTCTGTGCAGCACTATTTTGCCTTGGTTGTCCTGCGTTAATTTCTGCTGTAGTTCTTTGGAGTTGATAAGCTTTTCTTTGAGTACAAGGTTTATAGGCCCGTTATTTATTGAAATAGTTGTATCTGTGTTGAATTTGGCAGAATCGTGTATTACCAAATCAAGAACAGCGCATGATTCCAAGTTTGAATCACCGTGATTGAATGATAAATCCAACGGTTCATTTACAACCATTGAATTCGATAGATTTAATGGAACAGTGGACGGATTGTCAAATACTTTTGGAGTAGAAGCACGTATGTTGTTGAAAGATAAATTGAAGGTACTCGTTAAATTTGAACAGTTTACGTTTTCGTGTTCAATCCACGGAACTTCTTCGTAACGAATTACTGTTGGCGTCGGTATTAAACTGTGAAACACTGTGTTATCACTTGCACTTTTTGAACCGCACTCACTAACAATTTCTTCTCGTTCTTCGAGGTGCTGAGCTGCATCTGAAAATTTAAACTTCAAATTCAAAATTAATGTAACGCTTATTACGAACCTAATAACAGATCAATGGCGAAATCCATGCTCACAGTCAAATTATAAAATATCCCGATCAATTTTTCACTTTTAAATTCAAATATAACTGAGAAGGTTAGGAAAAATATAAAACTGTTGATTTTTCGGAAAAAGGGCCTATCAACATAGCCTGCGCTTTTGACGTTACGTCTACTGTTCAATAATGGCCGAACGCAAGTTCGTTGCCTATTTAAATTTATTTTCTTTATGCCCTTTAGAAGTTTCACGATTTTGTGATGTTAGTACAACTTATCTATATATATGACTGATGTACTATATGAGAACATGCATATCGTTCTGAAACAAATAAAAACCGATTTGTTTACATTTTGCTGATATGCCCTTTTCACATGTTAGTACCGAAATATAAATTAGTAAGTAACAGTACAAACATTGTGATTTGTTGATTCGATGCAATACAGCAATTTACAATAGAAAATTTCATTAAACGGGTTGATAAATTTTCAATAATTTTTGTAGCTTTCGTTGGTAGTTTCAAACTAAATCTTTTTCCCGTGATACTAGTGGAATATGCAGTACGACATTATGCCTGGTCTGTACCGGTACTAATTGATGTGTGCAATGGATTAAAAACATTTTCACAAACCCGTATGAACGATTTTCAATGTGCAAAAAACGATGTCGCCTATAATGTGTGCATAAAATCTGGGAAACGAATATTTTGGTAACATGATGACTGATGCAGGGCAACAAAAGTATCAATTTAGACGAAACAGCTAAAATCATAATTCGAATTGAATTACTCCAAATCACATTAGCTTTACGATTGATTGATTTGTAATAGCTATTCTATGTATGTATATATGTGTGTTAAGTTATTAATTTGTCGTGAACACTTAAAAATGATTCTTATCACTATCACATTTAAATTTCAGATAATTGAAATGGACATAGTTCATACTTTAAGCAGGTGGAGATTTATAAAAATCATATTAAAACAAATCGCTGTACTAAAACATCACTTTTCTCACATTAGTTGACATGAAATATAGTACGTCAAAAGTCGAATATTCTAACTTTCGAAATTCTGTTACAGGTCGCGATATGTACTACAAATATCCTGCTTTAGTTTCAAAAACTCTAGAGTTTTTTCAGTTATTTTCACTGAAACTTAAGCCTGATAAAGGCACCAGATCAGTTGCAACAATAGTAGGTAAACAACAACAACCAGTTCGAACACTTTTAACCAAACTAGCTAAAATTCAATAGATTTTTTCTTTTACTTGTATTCAAACCAAAACTTGCCATTTATAATGGGACGTGGGACGTTTTGTTAACATTATTAAAAAAGTCTTCGTCGGTCGACCTTCCTTCAACGCAACGTCAAAAATGTTTAATTCTACTAATTTATATCAGAAGACGAAATCGTTTCAGTAAGTAACTCGAATGTCAAAGCTTTTCTTTAATAAAAGATTAAAATAATGAGTAATCTAATAATATATATATATATATATATATATATATATATATATATATATATATATATATATATATATATATATATATATATATATATATATATATATATATATACATATATATATATATATATATATATATATATATATATATATATATATATATATATATATATATATATATATATATATATATATATATATATATATGCTTGTATAGAGAATAAAACAAATGAAAGTTATGCTTACAACCAGAAGGAGAACGACTGATTATAGAGCATTGAATTAATAAATTAAAAATAAATACTCGAATAATGACCGCTGTGTACACAGCAAAAAAAATCTTGTAATTTCACATCGGAAAGTATGCACATAAACTAGGTTTGAAATGTTGCGTACAATTACATTCATTTCACGTTACACGATAACGATGTACTCTTGTATACGTTTTAATCCAAGATCGACGTATTACTAAAAAAACACAAAGCTGAGCAACGTAACAAATAACAACGGAATGCGGAACAACGTAATGAAAAATACGTAATTCAGAACTATTTAATCCAGAAGAATTCATAGCATGTTGATACGAAATAAAAATACGGAAAATACTGAAACGATTTCGTCTTCTGATATAAATTAGTAGAATTAAACATTTTTGACGTTGCGTTGAAGGAAGGTCGGACCGACCGACGAAGACTTTTTTAATAATGTTAACAAAAACGTCCCACGTCCCATTATAAATGGCAAGTTTCAGTCGGTGTTGAACAGTCGTTCGCACCGCACGCGTATAGCTCTTGGCTCCTGGAATTTTTTTCTGGCTACCTAGAGTTTCATTGATTCAAGGCTTCAGTCTTTTTCAAGGCTACCTGAATCACTAACTAAGTGATACAAAGAGTGATATTAGAGTGACTAAGTGATACAAAGAGTGATATTAGAGTGACTAAGAAATTAATCAGCCTTTTTTAAGGCTAGCTAGGAGTCTAATCGAAGACTCATTTAGCCTAGTTAATTTAATTTAAAATTTCATTAATTTCAAAAATGCCTGCGTCCAACCGGAAAGGCAACAAGCCTAAGGCTAAAAATAATTCAATACGGAATAAATCACAATCCGTTATTCAACATTTTTCTAATAACATTCACGATCTTATAGAATCTGAATGCAAAAATAAAAGACAACGGACGGATTTCCCTTCCGTTGATCCTATGCCGTCTAACAATATTTACGAGATTCTTCCTGAATCCGATTGTAGCGACATAGAAGAAAATTCTTCAAAAATTCCCAAAATGGACGCTTGTCGTTCTGGGAAGAAACATCAATCTATGCCACCAGTGACGGTGATGATTTCCGACTTCAAAGCATTCCGTACTGAGCTTTCTACTTTTCTCCCGGAAGTAAAAGTCTCATTTCAAATCGGACGAAGAGGAGAATGTCGAGTCTTGGTGGATGGATTGGAAGATTACGAACGTCTTATTCGGTATTTGTCCGAAAAACTTCATAAATTTTATTCATATGATATAAAATCAGACAGACCCTTCAAGGCTGTCTTGAAAGGATTATCAAATGATCAAAGTATTGATGAAATTAAAAATGAACTAAAAGAATTGCTAGGTTTTGCCCCTTCCCAAGTAATACTTATGAAAAAAAGAGCGAATGGTACTTCTAAACCACGCTCTGGAATTTCCCATGAACTTTACCTAATACACTTCAATCGAAGTGATGTAAACAATTTGAAAACTTTAGAAAAAGTACGTTTCATTTCCCACATTAAAATTCATTGGGAACATTATAAACGGCATAATCGTATTGCAAACTTAACGCAATGTCGTCGTTGCCAAGGCTTCGGTCATGGAACCAAAAATTGTCATATGGATATACGGTGTTTGAATTGTGGTAAATCGCATTCGAAAGACGTTTGTCCAATGAATGAAACCACTGATAAATTTTCATGTTCAAATTGCAATGGAAATCATAAATCCAATTATTTGAAATGTCCTGTCAGGGAAAAAAATTTAAACGCTCGTTTGCTTAGACAACAAGTCAAATCAACGACCTTAAATTTACAGAACATACCTGAAAATTCTTCTAAGGCACCTGCCAATTCGTCTTCTAACGAAAACAATTTATTGACAGGTAGATCGACCTCGTCATCATCTTCTTCTAATGTCAGTTATGCTGGTATATTAGGTAGAAATCTATCTCCTATTTCTTCTAATGTAAATAATCAAAACACAGGACCGCCTTGCAGTTCTTCTTCTAACGAAAACAATTTATTAATAGGTAGAAAGGCCAAATCATCTTCTTCTAATGGCAGTCTACCTACAAATATTCCTTCTTTAAATGAAGTCGATTTAGGCGATATAACTGAAAATAAAATGATCTACCTACAAGATCAACTTTTTCAAATGATCATCCAAATGAATTCGACTTCATCACTTTTTGAAGCATTTCAAATCGGATGGAAATTTGCAAATAATATTATAATGAATTTAAAATTTAACAGTGATGTTAAATAATTATTTGAATATTTTAAATTGGAATGCTCGATCTTTGAAATCGAGTGAAGATGAATTTTATAATTTTCTCAAAGTTCACAAAATTCATATTGCCATTGTGACAGAAACTTTTCTTAAACCAAATGTAAAATTGAAAAGTAATCCACATTATGTGGTTCATCGATTTGACAGGTTTACTGGAATTGGTGGTGGAGTTGCCATTTTTGTCCAACGGCAAATTAAACATCGAATTTTACCTTCTTTCAATACTAAAGTTATTGAAAGCTTGGGAATCGAAGTTGAAACCATTCATGGAATTTATTTCATCGCTGGAGCATATTTGCCATTCCAATGCACCGGCGAACAATTAAATTTCTTTAAAGGCGATTTGCAAAAACTTACAAGATATCGATCGAAATTTTTCGTAATAGGGGACTTAAATGCTAAGCATGTCCAGTGGAATTGTAGGCAAAATAACAGTAATGGTAAAATACTTCATAATCAACTCTCAGCTGGTTACTTTACAGTTCTTCATCCCAGTAATCCTACTTGTTTCTCTTCCGTGAAAAACCCGTCTACAATTGATCTGGTTCTAACAGATCAAAGTCACATTTGTAGTGAACCGATTACTCATGCTGATTTTGACTCAGATCATCTTCCTGTAACATTCAGACTTTCCAACGAAGCTATAATTAATCCAATTAGTTCTATTTTCAACTATCATAGAGCTAATTGGTTGGATTACAGATCTCACATTGAAAATCATGTGGATCATGAAACTATTTTAGAAAATTCTGCGGATATCGACACAGCAATTGATAATTTGAATCATTATATTATCGAAGCTAGAAATCTTTCAGTTCCCAAAGCTCAAACTAAATTAAATTCTCCTATCATCGATGACAATCTTCAACTGCTCATTCGGTTGAAGAATGTTCGTCGACGACAATATCAACGTTCTCGTGATCCTGCTATGAAAAACATAGTTAAGGATTTACAAAAAGAAATTAAACATAGATTTACTCTTTTGCGAAATGAAAATTTCGCTAAAGAAGTTGAACAAATTAAACCATATTCTAAACCTTTCTGGAAACTTTCTAAGGTTCTTAAGATACCTCAGAAACCTATTCCTGCTCTCAAGGAAGGAAATCAAATACTTCTTACAAATGGCGAAAAAGCTCAAAAACTTGCTCAGCAGTTCGAGAGTGTCCACAATTTTAATTTGAACGTTGTGAGTCCTATTGAAAATGAAGTCTCACTGAAATATGATCATATTTCAACCCAAGTGTTATCACACGATGACATTATTGAGACGAATTTTGATGAAATTAAATCAATTATTAGAAAACTTAAAAACATGAAGGCTCCTGGTAATGATGGAATTTTTAATATTCTTATTAAAAATCTTCCCGATGTTGCCTTGAGACTCCTGGTTAAAATTTTCAACAAGTGTTTTTCATTAGCTTACTTCCCAAAAAGATGGAAAAACGCTAAAGTAATTCCTATCCTAAAACCTGATAAAAACCCAGCAGAAACATCAAGTTATCGCCCAATTAGCTTACTTTCTTCTATCAGTAAACTTTTTGAAAAAATTATCTTGTTAAGAATGATGACTCATATAAATGAGAATTCAATTTTTTTACCAGAGCAGTTTGGATTTCGTCATGAACATTCAACTACTCATCAACTTGTCAGAGTAACGAACATGATAAAATCAAATAAATCTTCTGGGTTATCCACTGGAGTTGCTCTTCTAGACATAGAAAAAGCATTCGACAGTGTTTGGCACAAAGGTTTAATAGCAAAAATGTCTGATTTCCAGTTTCCTATTTATTTGATCAAAATGATTCAAAATTATTTAACTGATCGTACTCTTCAGGTTAGCTATCAGAATTGTAAATCTGAATTGCTACCCGTACGAGCCGGTGTTCCGCAGGGTTCGAGTGTAGCTCCAATCTTGTATAATATTTTCACTTCTGATCTTCCAAATCTACCCGTTGGTTGTCAGAAATCGCTATTCTGTGACGACACAAGTCTGTTAGCCACAGGTAGAAATCTAAGAGTGATCTGCAGTCGCCTACAAAGAAGTTTAAATATTTTCAGTGATTATCTGTCAAAATGGAAAATTAAACCAAATGCAGCAAAAACGCAATTAATTATCTTTCCTCACAAGCCAAGAGCTTCTTTTCTTAAACCAAACAATAATCACATTCTCAAATTGAATGGCTTGGAATTGACATGGTCTGATCAAGCTAAATACTTAGGTTTAACGTATGACAAAAAACTCACTTTCAAGGATCACATTGAAGGAATCCAGGCAAAGTGTAATAAATATATTAAATGTTTATATCCTCTTATAAACAGAAATTCTAAGCTCTGTCTAAAAAACAAATTGTTAATTTATAAACAAATTTTCAGACCAGCCATGCTTTATGCGGTACCAATTTGGTCAAGCTGTTGTTCCACCAGGAAGAAAACGCTTCAAAGGATTCAGAATAAAATTCTGAAAATGATTCTGAAGCGTCCTCCCTGGTTTAGTACAAATGAGTTACACAGACTCACAAATATAGAACCATTAGATGTAATGTCACATAATATTATAAGCAAATTCCGACAAAAATCGATGCAATCATCAATTGAATCGATTCGCTCTCTGTATTAGTTAGTAAGTTAGTATATAAGTTCCTTTTCCCCATTACACAATACAAGTAGGTTTAGAATTTTCCCTACACAAAAATCTCAGAATTGCGGAAGCAAATGATGTCTTCATGGTAATAACCAAATCATATATATATATATAACAGGGCTGAAAAGTCACCACTTGTGGCTGAACACCCAATTTAAATCTTAATAATTTAATTTTAACTCATATTCCAATAAATAGTTATTAAAAAAAAAAAAAAAAAATGGCAAGTTTTGGTTTGAATACAAGTAAAAGAAAAAATCTATTGAATTTTAGCTAGTTTGGTTAAAAGTGTTCGAACTGGTTGTTGTTTACCTACTATTGTTGCAACTGATCTGGTGCCTTTATCAGGCTTAAGTTTCAGTGAAAATAACTGAAAAAACTCTAGAGTTTTTGAAACTAAAGCAGGATATTTGTAGTACATATCGCGACCTGTAACAGAATTTCGAAAGTTAGAATATTCGACTTTTGACGTACTATATTTCATGTCAACTAATGTGAGAAAAGTGATGTTTTAGTACAGCGATTTGTTTTAATATGATTTTTATAAATCTCCACCTGCTTAAAGTATGAACTATGTCCATTTCAATTATCTGACATTTAAATGTGATAGTGATAAGAATCATTTTTAAGTGTTCACGACAAATTAATAACTTAACACACATATATACATACATAGAATAGCTATTACAAATCAATCAATCGTAAAGCTAATGTGATTTGGAGTAATTCAATTCAAATTATGATTTTAGCTGTTTCGTCTAAATTGATACTTTTGTTGCCCTGCATCAGTCATCATGTTACCAAAATATTCGTTTCCCAGATTTTATGCACACATTATAGGCGACATCGTTTTTTGCACATTGAAAATCGTTCATACGGGTTTGTGAAAATGTTTTTAATCCATTGCACACATCAATTAGTACCGGTACAGACCAGGCATAATGTCGTACTGCATATTCCACTAGTATCACGGGAAAAAGATTTAGTTTGAAACTACCAACGAAAGCTACAAAAATTATTGAAAATTTATCAACCCGTTTAATGAAATTTTCTATTGTAAATTGCTGTATTGCATCGAATCAACAAATCACAATGTTTGTACTGTTACTTACTAATTTATATTTCGGTACTAACATGTGAAAAGGGCATATCAGCAAAATGTAAACAAATCGGTTTTTATTTGTTTCAGAACGATATGCATGTTCTCATATAGTACATCAGTCATATATATAGATAAGTTGTACTAACATCACAAAATCGTGAAACTTCTAAAGGGCATAAAGAAAATAAATTTAAATAGGCAACGAACTTGCGTTCGGCCATTATTGAACAGTAGACGTAACGTCAAAAGCGCAGGCTATGTTGATAGGCCCTTTTTCCGAAAAATCAACAGTTTTATATTTTTCCTAACCTTCTCAGTTATATTTGAATTTAAAAGTGAAAAATTGATCAGGATATTTTATAATTTGACTGTGAGCATGGATTTCGCCATTGATCTGTTATTAGGTTCGTAATAAGCGTTACATTAATTTTGATCTCTTTGGTGTTCTAAGTTTAAATTTTCAGATGCAGCTCAGCACCTCGAAGAACGAGAAGAAATTGTTAGTGAGTGCGGTTCAAAAAGTGCAAGTGATAACACAGTGTTTCACAGTTTAATACCGACGCCAACAGTAATTCGTTACGAAGAAGTTCCGTGGATTGAACACGAAAACGTAAACTGTTCAAATTTAACGAGTACCTTCAATTTTTCTTTCAACAACATACGTGCTTCTACTCCAAAAGTATTTGACAATCCGTCCACTGTTCCATTAAATCTATCGAATTCAATGGTTGTAAATGAACCGTTGGATTTATCATTCAATCACGGTGATTCAAACTTGGAATCATGCGCTGTTCTTGATTTGGTAATACACGATTCTGCCAAATTCAACACAGATACAACTATTTCAATAAATAACGGGCCTATAAACCTTGTACTCAAAGAAAAGCTTATCAACTCCAAAGAACTACAGCAGAAATTAACGCAGGACAACCAAGGCAAAATAGTGCTGCACAGAGGTAATATGATGAATGAGTATTCAATAAAAATGCAAGTAACATAATAGTGATAAAATGATCATTATGGAACAGATTTTGAATTGCTACCCCTTGAGAATGAGGAACAAGACAAACAAGAGGTAGATACAGGAGACGCTACTCTCATGAATGACTTTTCCATTTATGAGTATTTTGAACCGTATCATAACCACGCATTAATTGGAGATCAAGATGAGGATGGCGATTCTGATGATGACATTCCTCACGGTAAAAAACTATGCAATCATTTCAATAAAAATAAAAATTTTAATGGGAAATTATTAATTTAGTAATGTCTCGAAGAAAGCGAAAGATAGAAATCCTAGATAATGCTTCAGTTGTACCGGGACCTTCGAAAGACCATTCTGGTAATTTTTCCTATAAAATCTAATATTTTACAATAATATTTCTGATGATTCACTATAGACACCTGTGTTCCTATAGTCGAAGACGATATAGTTTTTGAAGAACTGGGAAAAAGTGAAGAATTGAAACGTCGCACGAGATGCTGTGAATTTGCGGAAAGAAAAGCATTAAAGGAAAAGGGGCTATCGTACACTCGAATTAATGGAGAACACGTCCCAGCAAGAGAAACTCGAGCTCCTTGTAGCTGTCCACGTCAGTATAATTTGAAGTATGATGAAAATTTACGTAAAAAGTTACTAACGAATCTTCTGAAGCTAACATCTTCTGCACAAAACCAGTTTCTTAGTAACCACATCTAAATATCGTCTGTGGCGTATCATCGCGTAAATGTAAAAATAGAATAACGAAAGCCATTAGTAAATATTTCTCTTTTAGGTAATTAACTCAAGGAGAGGCTATTCGCACAAGTATTACCTACCTGGATACGGTGGACGAGTCCACGTGTGTAAAAAAATGTTCTTGGCGACGTTTGATATTGAAGAGAAAAAAGTACGAGTTCTAGCTACGAAAAAGATTGAAGGAGATGGAGTTTCCAGTGATGATAAACGATTAAATAATTGCAATAAGAATCCGGTTAGCGAAGATACTCTCCAGTATATAGAATCCCACATTATGTCTTTTCCGGCATACACGTCGCATTACAGCAGAGAAAAATCCTCTAAGCTGTACTTGTCGAGCGATCTCAATGTTGCGAAAATGTATGATATGTTCAAAGCGAAATGCGTCACTGATCAAATAGAGCCCGTCCACTACAATACGTACAGATTGATTTTCAAAAAATTCAATTTTAGTTTCCGGAAACCGAAAAACGATACCTGCGGAGAATGTGATAAATATAATATAATGTTGAAGGTCGCGAAAACGAATCAAAAATATTGGAGATTCAAAATTGGCAAAAAACTCACCAAGAATGCGCAATGCTCGTTTACAAGTTCAAAAAATCAGATGTGGCAGCAGCTAAAACTGATAATTCTATTCTAACAATTTCATTCGACTTGCAAAAATGTTTACCTACACCATTCTTACTGTGTGGACAAGCTTTTTACTCTCGCCAACTCTATACTCTCAACCTCACTATATTTAGCACACATCGTGGGAAAAATAAAGCTACATGTTACCTTTGGAACGAATCTATTGCCAGAAGAGGCTCACAAGAAATCGGATCGTGCTTGATATATAATATTCAAAACCAAATCAAACACGAATTGCAAAATGGAGTAAACCACCCTACAACAGAAATAAATTTATATTCCGATAGATGTAGTGGTCAGAATCACAACTTTGCCGTATGTATGGCATTCTCGTTTCTGGTTGAGCAATTCTACCGCTCAGATAAAGAAATAATCATTCGTCATAAATTCATGGTATCTGGCCACTCCCATATGGAAGTCGATTCTGTCCATGCAGCAATAGAAAGAGCTAAAAAAAGAAATACGATGAACATAGAAACGCCAAGAGATTGGGCCGTATTTATTTCACAAATTAAGCGAAAAGTTCCCTTCGAAGTTGTCGAACTCGAGCAGTCGCAATTCCTGGGACTAAAATCCCTTTACCAACGTTATCATCGGCCAAAACAAAACATGAACGGCAAACCATTGAAGTTCAAAGACATCTTCCTGTTTGAGTATCGTAGTACTTCTCCAGGACATGTGTACTACAAAACGAACGTGCAAGTCGATGACTATGACGTTTTTGTAATGGGCGATACGAACATTTTTCGGAATAAAAGTCTTTCTTTGCCGGTACTCAATCCTATTGCGAATGAACCAGAAGAGGCTCTGTCACATGAAAAGCTGGTTGACCTGAAAAATCTTATGCCATATATACAAAACAAACAATACTATGCAACATTACTTAAAAATTTAGTTGCTCCAAAGCGTGGAAGACAGAAGAAGAACCAGGAGCTGGATCATTTCGATGCGGATTTAGATCCTCCAAGCGACGATGGTGAAGCTGATGATCTCGAATAGTGATTGCATACTGTTCCATCCGGTGCTCTTTACAATGTATCAACAACAACAGCATGTCTCTTTTGTTCTTAGTATCAACTGTTAATATCAATAAATGCACTTTTTTCAATTGTGAACTATAATTATTATGGAGAGAAATTACCTTCAATAATGTGTAATCATGTTGACAAAACTTTTTACATTGCTTCGCTCTTATCTATTTTTTTCCAATCAATTTAATCATTATATTCATACCTAGGGCATAACGCAAACATATTTATCAATAAAGTAGAGATGGGAAACTTATCGATATTTATCGATAATATCGATATTGCCACGATATCGACGACATCGATAATTCAGAGCATTGACGAAAAATATCGATATTCTATATTGCAACCATGGAGTTAAGTAAAATTATAATTTCTTATTATTACTTCGCTCGTGTAGTTTTTATCTAATATTAGATATTTAGGCTTTGTCAAAAAATAATTGGCAACATCGTTCTTAGCGAGCATGGCACCCTCAGGCGAGTTCGCATTGAATCTCATACATAGAAGCTAAGACAAGGCCTGACAACTGGGGGGCTGCTTTTGTTCCAAAATGGACCAGTTTCTGATTGGCTGATTTTGATGTTGCTACCCGCACATTATGAAAAGAAAAATATTTTGCAGGGTACGCAAGCAATGATGCCAAATGTGAAGAAAATCAGAAACGAGTTTATTAAAATATATAGTAACAGCACTGTGCAATTAAAATCAGCATCAAGCCGTTTTTCTTTTTAGTGAATTAAAGTGTAATCAAAAAAGATTTGTTAAATTAGTGTAAACTCGAAAGTTTGTTTAGTTTTACGGGAAGAATGAACTGTTGTGTTCCACACTGTGGTTGCACTAAGTATTTCTATCCAAACTTGACTTTTTCCGGTTTCCAAAAGATCCGATAATATGTCAACAATGGACTATATTTTGCGTTCAACATGAGATATTTCGTGTTTTGTCATCAAAGCTCAATTAATTGGTTTTAAGCATTAATATAAAATACAAAAATGCACCAAAACATTTTTCATGTTTATTTCAATTCAAAACTCGTGTCTAAAAATCTAAATTAAGTAAATATTTTTTTCTTATCATAAAGTTATTAAAAAGTCTGTAAGTATGGCTACACTGTAGCCGATACGTTGGTATTTATTCCACAGGGCGGAAATGACGAGAAGGACGATTCAGAAGGAAGAATAAGAAGCCAGTTGTCAGGTCTTGTCTTAGCATAGAAGTAGGGGAGAGAAATGTCAAATTCGTTTGGCGCGCACGAATAATACGCGCCCATACAAATGACATGATATGTTGAATGTGATGCCGTGCGATGGCGTTACTGGACTGAAGACTAATTTCGCTCCAAGCTGACAGGGTCTGCTAAAATTGACTTCCTGCACGCAACTCTTGTAAAGGGCGAACAGTACTTAATGTTAAGTATTTTGTTGGCAGCGTGTATGCTAAGTGTTGAGCAAGCACCAGAGAAAACAGATATTTTCTCTTATTGGGAAAATTACACAGAAATTTATTGCACAGCGTCTTTTGATAATTCTAGCAAAAAAAAAGACGCTGAAAGAGTCAATTCCACAGCGGGAAACACGGCTTGTTTCAGCCCAGGGATATTTCATTTTTTGAAAATTTGAATTTGTTCGGCTGTGAACCTAAAATTAATTTTTGCAATCAAATATACTTTCTTGTTTTAATAAATTTTCATTTAACTGGTGACAAATATCGATATTTATCGATATTGAATTGAGATATATCGATATTATCGATAACAGATTTTATTCGATATTTCCCATCTCTACAATAAAGTCATTTGTTTAGGGCACATCGGAAACTGTCATTCAAAAAAGGACTTTGGTACAGGTCTTATCGTGTAAATCAAACTCAAACGGGCGTATCGCGAAATCTTTATAATTTCATGGTGAAACATAGGAATATGTACGTTTCGCATATATTGATATGTGCCTAGTGAAGTTTAACAGCAGTTTAGTCGATTTGTTCGTGAAATTAAATCATCTATATTAAATAGCATTTAAATGAATGCCTGTGCAATTCAACTTCAAATTTCTCGAAACGTGACATTTTGACTTATGCCCTTTTCACATGTTGGTACCGATTTGCACAAGAGCACGCAGATAAACAAATTCACATAACTGACGCCATGAAATGAAAAACAATGCACACATAAGAGCTCTGCGTCACTTTTGTGTGAATATTACACACTTTTGTGTATATGTACACTGTATCGATAATATATCACAAAACATCTATGTAATATTCTGGTAAATTTTCAACACGGTTTATGTGCATTCTTTTCGCTGTGATATTACACGGAACAATGTGTAAAATTTTGCTCTTTCGGCGTTTTTATTTGAGTACATCTTTTATGCATAATATTACGCTATGGCTTTAAATATATAACCAAAAATCTGTGATTTCACATCGTCAATTAAATTACGTCGATTTTGTTTGAACGTCGCAGTGTATTACGAGACTGGTAATTACAATTTTATTTGCTGTGTATATTTATTTTCCTTACACGGTACAAACTAATTAATTTTGAATTGAGTAGAAGCAGGATGGCGTTTCCATCGAATCAAGTGGGTCTAGGTTCATACATTAACCCTAATGATTTGCTCCCAGACGAAGTAGAATATGAGTTAAGAGTTCGCTGTCTCGATTTAACGTACGCCACAATGGAAGAGCGTAGGCAAGCTTTGCGAAAAGTACAATTAGAAGAAATTAACAGTCCTAAAATTCTCAGGACAACCAAGTCGATTATTGATGAGGTGACGGTAATTCAAGTGAAATTAATAACTATTAGGCAAGAACTTGAACGGCAAGGACCCAAGCCAAACCTGATATCCAGATTGAGACATGTTCGACTGCGAGTAATGCGTTCGAACGCGCTTGATAATTATCAAGTAAAAGTTAAGGAAGAATTAATGGATGAAATAGATACGTTACTCGACATTTTCACCAGCCCAGAAGAAAGAATAACTAGAATGAGAATGTCAGCAACAGGTAGAACTTCAATTCAAGATGCCTTACCGGGAATAAGTAGAGACCCGGCACTGGAATTTCCTCCACCATCACACGTCTCGAGATCGTCGGAAATCGGAGTTTTGAATAAGCTGTTGCAGACCTTAAGAAATGCAACACCAAGTCAAACTCAACAGATTGAAAGTCGCCGACCATCAGTTTCAGATACCCGTCAACAAACGGAAATAGCAAATAATTATGCAGAAGAACAAGGTGTGCAAGCTCCGACGCCAGTAAGCCCGGAAACTCCAATAAGCGATAGAAGTAAATTGGAAGTTGAAATTACGAACATCGTAGAAAATATTTTAGCAACAAAAATGGAAAATATGATGCAGCGAATTTTAAGCAGCGTACAACAAGTTCGGCAAAGTGATCAAAGGGTAAGAGATGGAAACAGACAGGAGAAAGGTACTAGTAGAATGTCAATAACGAACCACTTGCAGCACAATTACCATAGATTATTAGAAAGTTCTCAACAAGAAGCTGACATACCGCAAAGGTCTCCGGAAAGGTCTAATCGAACTAGCAGAGCAGCCCAAGTTAGACTAGACGGTAGAAGAGGAGTTGATGAACAACAAAGGCTAGATTCGGAAAGCGATGTCGGGGATGATTGGCTTGGACAGAGAAATAGACTAGAAAATAGAAATATTAGAATACCCATTAACAAATGGCCGATCAGGTTCAGCGGTGACCCAAAAGGCATGTCGGTGGAAGAGTTTGTAAAACGAGTGGAGGATTATTAGATTCCGGGGCAGCCGCAAGTATAATAAGTGACCCCGGACGGTTAGAAAAACACAACTTTGATACCAAGGCCACGAACCTGCGAATTCGTACAGCAGATGGAACAGCACACAACTGCTTAAGTTCCGTTTATATACCAGTAAAATTCCGAGGAATAACTAGAGTTATTCAAGCCTTATACGTACCAAACATTGCAAAAAAACTAATTCTTGGAAGTGATTTTTGGAAGGCATTCAAAATAAAACCCGCAATCAAAGATGGAGTAGAGTAGAGGTAAATGGTAAGAAGGAAGAAAAAAACCAAATAAATTTCGTTGAAAATTATTTTGCGGAACAATCGGTAGAGATAAACTTAATTGTTGAACCGGTAGTGGAAGAAATCAGTCCAACAAAAACGGAAGAAGATTTGAGCCTTGAGTTACCATCATTGGAAGTACCGAAAAGCCCGAAAGATTTTATTGTGGAGACAGAACACAATCTAACTGATGTACAAAGAAAAGAATTAATAAAGGTGATAGAAATACTGAAAGGTGATGGGAGATTGGGAAGAACAAATATTCTGGAACATAGAATTGAGATATTGGAGGGTCAAAAACCAAAAAAAGCTCCGAGATACAGATGCTCACCAGCAATACAAAACAAAATGGAAAAAGAGATCGAAAGGATGAAAGAACTAGATGTAATTGAAGAATCGGAATCAGATTGGTGTAACCCATTGCTACCGGTAAAAAAATCGTCTGGCGAATGGCGATTGTGCTTGGACTGTCGAAAAGTAAACAAAGTTACAAAAAAGAAGCATACCCGTTTCCGGATATGCATAGCATTTTGAGTAGGATTGAAAAAGCAAAATATTTCTCGATCATTGGCTTTCAAAAGCGTACTGGCAAATCCCGTTAGCACAGGAAAGCAGGAATTACACGTCATTTAGAGCAGGGAAATACTTGTATCGATTCAAGGTAATGCCGTTTGGTTTAACAGGCGCCCCTATCACCCAAACAAAATTAATGAATAAAGTGTTGGGCTATGATATGGAACCACAGGTTTTTGTATATTTGGATGATATTGTCATCACTTCCAAAACATTCGAGGAACATATGAAATTACTTCGCACAGTAGCAGAAAGATTAAGGGAGGCAAACTTAAGCATTAGTATCGAAAACTCTCGATTTTGTCAAAAAAAATTTCATATTTAGGGTACATTTTATCAGAGCAAGGAATTTCAATCGACAGCAAGAAATTGGAACCTATTCTTAGCTACCCATCACCGAAAACGTTGAAAGAGGTCAGAAGGATTATGGGAATGGTAGGCTTCTACAAGCAATTCATCCCAAATTACAGCGCAGTACTAGCCCCAATTACGGACTTATTAAAAAAACAAAATCTAAGTTAATTTGGACAGAAGAGGCGGAAGACGCATTCAACAACATCAAAAGCATACTCACGTCACCTCAGTGTTGGCGAATCCGGATTTTAATCAGCAATTTATAATTGAATCCGATGCGTCACTCGTAGCAGCAGGAGCAGTGTTAGTCCAATACCAAGACAATGTACGGCGACCAATTGCATATTTCTCGAAAAAGTTTTCACCAACACAGCAGAAATATTCAGCTACGGAACGTGAATGCTTAGCAGTAATATTGGCCATTGAAAGATTTCGCCACTTTGTAGAGGGAACTCAATTCCGCGTGATAACAGACGCGCAGTCATTGAAATGGCTTAACCAGGTAAGCGTTGAAGGCAATTCAGCCAGATTGGTTCGATGGGCATTAAAATTGCAGCAACATAATATAATCCTGGAATACAGGAAGGGGAAATTAAATATTATAGCAGATGCGTTATCTAGAGCACCAATGGAGGCAGAAGTACTTACGGTCGACTTAGATCTGGAAAAACTAAAAAAAACATAGCTTTAAACAGCAGCAAGTATCCAGACCATAGAGTAATTCGAGGCAATGTGTACAAACTCATTCCAAGTGTCAACGCCGCCGATCCACGATTCGAGTGGAAGTATATTCCACCCAAAGCTGAGCGAAGTAAAATCATGGAAGCCGAGCATGACGTGGCACATTTCGGCTTCTATAAAACCCTTAAACGCATACAGGAACGGTACTACTGGCCTGGAATGTCCGTCGATGTAAAAAGATTCTGTAGGTGTGATACATGTAAAACGACGAAGAATCCAAATTCATCACGAATCCCCCCTATAGGCCGCCAGAAATTAGCAGCGATGCCTTGGCAAGTAGTATCAATCGACTTTATGGGCCCTTTCCCAAGATCGAAACGAGGAAATACTATGTTGTTCGTCGTGACGGATCATTTTTCAAAGTTCGTCATCATACAGCCGATGAGAGACGCAAAAACAGCAGCAGTGGTAATGTTCTTAGAGTCGATGATCTTTTTGCTGTTCGGAGTACCCGAAATATTGATATCCGACAATGGACCACAATTCAAGTCGGCCATGTTCAATGAGTTATTAAAAAAATACAAGGTGAACCATTGGAAGAACGCCAGTTATCACCCAGCAAATAATCCGACGGAACGTGTGAATCGGGTTATCGTCGCAGCAATTCGAACGTACCTGAAAGGTAAAGAACAAAACGAATGGGATGAGAATTTACAAAAGATTGCAATGGCGATTAGGACAGCAGTACATGAATCAACGGAATTTACACCATATTTTATTAATTATGGAAGAAACTATATCAGTTCAGGAGAAGAATATGCAAGAATAAGAGAAATGACAGAGGACGTAGAATATGAGCCAAATAAAATGAGCAAAGAGTTGAAGGGATTATTTGAAAAAGTTAGGGAAAATCTGAATAAAGCATACGAAAAATATGGGAAATATTATAACCTTCTGTCCCAGGCAAAACAACTGGATTTTAAAAAAGGTATGGGGTGCAGTTCATGATCATCCCTATCCTGCGCTCTTTGAGTTGTGTGCGCACCTACAGAGAGAATGAGAGTCTATCGGAGACAGTTACACAATCACTCACAGAGAGAACAACGCACCACAGTTATATTAACCTCGAGCGGAAAGAAGGACGCTTTCCTGACAAACTAAGAAATATATAAAATCAGTTTGAACTCCCGTGAACGGTTCGTTTTTTATTTCGTGTTCGCTTCCGTCCACCACAGTTGGTGACCCCGACGTGATTTTGCAAGTATCGTACGAGTGCCCATTTTCGCGATATTTCGATTCCGGTTTTCTTCGGCCCGATCCGGCAACTTAACCTCACCTCCGTTTCAATCGGCGCGTTCCGGCACCCAATCTTTATTGTTCAACCATGTCAGAAGAGGAAAACGACACTCCTCGCACTGCCGCGGTTTCAGTAAAACTTCCGGAATTCTGGAAGACGGATCCAGAAATGTGGTTCGCACAGGCGGAAGCGCAGTTTGTCTTAGGCAACGTCACGAAGGATGAAACTAAATTTTACCACATCATCGCAAAAGTGGACCATTCGGTAATCTGTCACATAGCCGAGTTGGTTGCAAATCCACCACTACAGGAGAAATACAAAGCCATCAAAGATAGGCTTATCGCACGGTTTGCTCTCTCTCCACAAGCCCGGTTTGAACGGTTACTGGGATCGTCCGATCTCGGTGACATGCGCCCTACACATCTTTTGTCTAAGATGCAGGAACTCGCAAACGGACTAAATGTCAGCGACGATCTCCTCAAAATGCTGTTTCTGCAACGGATGCCAGCCCACATTCGACCCGTATTGACCATCAACGATGGAACGTTAGCCAAGCTAGCGGAAATGGCCGATAAAATGGCCGAAGCCCCGCAAACAGCTGCCGTATCTATTAAATCCGAGGCAAATGAAGAGATGCAAAAAATTAAGGAACAACTGGAGGTGCTCAGCACAGAACTTCGTCGATTCAAGCCTGGCCTGACTCAGGATATCGATCGTCGTCGTGGTCGATCGTCGTCACGCTCCAGAAGCGAATCAGAGGTATGCTGGTACCATCGGAAGTACGGAAAACATGCAGAACGATGCAAGCAGCCGTGCAATTATAACCAACCAAAAAACTAAGTGTTTACCCACCCGAGTCGGCCGAGGTGGGCACCGTTTTTTCAAGCCGACGACTGAAATTGTATGACAGGACGAGTGGTATTCGCTATCTCATTGACACCGGCTCCGACGTCTCAATCGTCCTTGCTTCAAAACGAGACAAGCAATCAACGCCGATTCCGTTTTCACTACACGCAGCCAACGGGTCGGAAATCAAAACATATTCGACTAAGCTCATTACTACGGATCTTGGACTAAGAAGGCGTTTCACATGGAACTTTTTAGTATCAGATGTCAGCCACGCAATAATCGGAGCCGACTTCTTAGCTCACTTTGCTCTACTCATTGACATAAAAAACCGAAACCTTATCGATCCTAAGACGAATATGCGATCTAGCGGAGAATTAACGAAAGCTGATGTTCACACGATCACCACCGTTAATTGGAATCACCCATTCCACGAACTCTTGAAAAAGTATCGGGAAATTACACTACCAGCCACCTTGCGAGCAAAAACAGAACATGGCGTCACACACCACATCGTAACAAAAGGACCGCCAGCTGCATCAAAAGTCAGACGAATGCACCCGGACAAACTTAGAGCAGCTAAGGAGGAATTCGCCTTGATGAGCGAACTCGGAACTTGTCGTCCTTCTAGTAGCAGCTGGGCTAGTCCACTCCACTGCGTAATGAAAAAGAACGGACAGTTTAGGTTTGTCGGCGATTACCGCAGCTTGAACAAAGCAACTGTTCCTGATCGCTACCCCGTACCGCACGTACACGACATTCTTAACTCTCTACAAGGCAAAAACATTTTCACCACTCTGGATCTAGAACGAGCATACCATCAGATCCCCGTGGAGGAAGCAGATATTCCTAAGACGGCGGTGATAACGCCGTTCGGCCTCTTCGAATTCACTAGGATGCAGTTCGGTCTGTGCAACGCCAGTCAGACATTTCAACGGTTCATGAACAAAATACTGGGGGACCTAGATTTTGTAGTCTCGTTCATCGATGACATTTGTATCGCGTCAACAACCGTAGAGGAGCACAAAGAACATGTGCGAGTGGTCTTCGAACGACTGAAGGAAAACGGGCTAGTCATAAATGTCGCAAAGAGCAAATTTGCGCAACCTGAAGTAGAATTCCTCGGCTACGTGGTGAACCAAGAGGGTGTAAAACCACTACCGTCCAAAGTTCAAGCAATCAGCGAATATGCCAGACCATCTACAGTTAAAGATCTCCGTAGATTCCTAGCGTTGGTGAATGTGTACAAAAGATTTATACCCAGAGCGGTAGACATGCAGCTCGAGCTACGAAAACTGATTCCCGATAACCGCAAGAACGACAAAAGGAATGTACTGTGGAATGATTTAGCGTTAGCGGCATTTGATCGTTGTAAGCACTCACTTGCAGAAACTACACTCCTCCATTACCCAGATTCAAAGAAAGAACTGGCGCTCATGATCGACGCGTCGAACACGGCTGCCGGAGCAGTACTGCAGCAGCTATCTGGATCAGCGTGGCAACCACTTGGTTTTTATTCCGAAAAATTTTCGACGCCGCAGAGGAACTACTCCACATTCGGGCGCGAGCTAACAGCTATGAAGATGTCTGTCAAATATTTTCGGTATTTCTTGGAAGGTCGCAAATTTGTTATCTTCACCGACCACAAGCCCCTCACATACGCCATGACGACAAACTCGTCTTGTAGACTCCCTCACGAAGAGCGATATTTAAAATACATCTCATTGTTCACAACCGACATTCGACACATAAATGGAACTGAAAATATCGTGGCCGATGCACTGTCCCGCGTGGAAGCATTATCCGGCATCGATCTCTCGGCGCTCGCAGAAGACCAGGAAAGCGACGAGCAATTAAAAGTGCTGTTGAAGTCATCAACATTGAAGATAGAGCCCATTCGAATCCCCAGTGTTTCTCGCCCTGTATACTGTGATGTTTCCGTAAATAATCGTACTCGCCCTTTCGTTCCAGAAAAGCATCGTACTAGCATAATGCAACATTTCCATGGTCTGGCGCATCCCGGTACAAAAGCAACGCGGAGGTTGATATGTGACAGATTTGTGTGGGCATCCATGAATCGGGACATCAATAGATTCGTCCGAGCCTGTGTTAATTGTCAGCTGTCGAAAACAAATCGGCACACTATTTCGGCATTAGGAACATTCGACCCTCCTAAATCACGATTTCAGCACATACACATCGATCTGGTTGGCCCGCTACCGCCATCTAACGGAAACCGCTATGTGCTGACCATGATAGATCGCTTCACGCGTTGGCCGGAAGCAGTTCCACTACCTGATATGACAGCGCCTACTGTTGCCAAGGCATTGACTTCCTGTTGGATAGCGCGATTCGGTTCGCCTGAAACAGTAACATCAGATCAGGGACGTCAGTTCGAGTCCGACTTGTTCCGTGAGCTTCTTTGCATCCTTGGGTCACATCACATTCACACAACGGCATACCATCCTCAGGCAAATGGAATAGTGGAACGTTTTCACCGAACCTTAAAGGCGGCGTTGATGTGCCGGAAAGGAATCAAATGGAGCGAAGAGCTTCCGGTGGTACTTTTGGGACTGAGAAGTGCGTATCGCGAGGATTTAAAGTGTTCTACTGCTGAACTAGTTTACGGGCAACCATTACGCTTGCCAGGAGAGTTTTTCGACCCCCCATCTTCAAGCATCGATCGCACGGACTTCGCACAGCAGCTTCATCAATACTTCTCAGGCATGCGGGCACCCAAAACAAATCACCATTCAAAGCCTTCAGTATTCAGACACAGTGCGCTCAACTCTTGCAGTCACGTATTCATCCGTGTTGATTCGGCCCGTCGTTCCCTACAACAGCCATACGAGGGACCTTATCAAGTGATAAGCCGTAACAACAAACATTTCGAAGTTATCATCTCTGGAAAAAAGCAAACTATTTCAATAGACAGAATTAAACCAGCGTTTTTATGCGAGCAGGACATCGAGCATCACCCAGCGGATGACGCTCGTACAGTCGTTACCCGATCCGGACACCGTGTCCGATTTCTGGTGTAACTGGAGGGGCGCCTATGGGGTGCAGTTCATGATCATCCCTATCCTGCGCTCTTTGAGTTGTGTGCGCACCTACAGAGAGAATGAGAGTCTATCGGAGACAGTTACACAATCACTCACAGAGAGAACAACGCACCGCAGTTATATTAACCTCGAGCGGAAAGAAGGACGCTTTCCTGACAAACTAAGAAATATATAAAATCAGTTTGAACTCCCGTGAACGGTTCGTTTTTTATTTCGTGTTCGCTTCCGTCCACCACAAAGGAAAACTCGTGCTGAAGAAAAATTATGTTCTGTCGAATAAAGTAAAGGGATTCAATTCGAAGCTAGCGGACACATACTCAATAGCGAAAGTAGTGTCAAATTGCTATGAATTGGAAGACCTCACGGGAAAAAAATTAGGCATATTCAGGGCAGCTGATTTGCAGCGGAAGTAGAATAAACGTCGAAGAGCTTATGTTGGGGTAAATGTTTTCAAGTTTACTCACTTTTAACTAGAAACTAGAAGCTTTATGGCACACAAACACAATACTTCGTTTTGGTAACTCGAAAATAAAATTACCTACAAGCATATCAGTAAGTTAATCGATATCAGTTTAGTTTGTTTAGATAGGAAAACAAAAAAACGCACGGGCATGATACGTCACAAACTTGGCGGTACGTAACGGTACACTGGTCACTAGTATTGGTGTAGTATGCAGATATGATGGAGGAACGCTAGTAATTCGATTCCAAAACAACATTTACGCCAAATATAAATTAATCTGACAGAGAGGTAGGAGTTGCTTCACAAAAGTTTCACTCGGGAGACCTAGAAAATGAAACAAATCTTTACACTTAACGATATTGGAAAATAAATGAGTTCATAACCGTTAATTAAGAAAAACTTTGTCTAACACTCCCGTACAGAGTAAATTCGCGACGGAAACTGTCACTGGTAAATTCGTCGATAAAGTAGGTACACAGGGAGACAGTATAGATTGAAAGAAGAAGGTAAGGTAGGATGAATAATTGTTGGCAACACGTTTCTACTAGTAAAAAGTAGAGTGCCTATAACCAGAGTGACGACATCTCATCCATAAGTTTGGCAACAATCCAAAACATTCCATTAGCTTTACATTGAATTGACAGGTCGTTTGCTCGTTTGGAACTGGGAGCTGTCATTCCAAACGAACAGCTGTCGCCACTCTGATTATAGTCACTCTAGTAAAAAGGAGGAAAGATAGATACGGAATTTAGGGTTGTGGGAAAGATTGAGAAAGGAATACGAGTATTCCAGTGGTCGTTTGTTCTTCGGATATAGAACATCGGGTCGGTTGTTAGGTCGTCACCTGACATAAGGAAGTATATCTTCTACGCGATTGAAGTGTGTAGCGCTCAGATGGATATCAGAGCAAGCCAAGATGGTAATAATAATAGGGTCAAAAGAAGGGAAAGAATTGTACAGATGGGTGGATAGAGAAATATAGATAACGAAGATGAAAAATATTTGGTGAAAAACGTGTTGAAAGAATAGTTGAAAAGTATGTGGCCGATTACAGTATATGTAGTGGTGAAAAGTATACTAGTGAAGATGTACGCGAATTAAGAAAGGAAAAGGTATGTGATGAAAAAAAAATTTCTAAAGGAAATATTTTTTTTAGTTTTTTTATTTGGGGGTAATGTAACGATGTTACAATATAGTTGGATTAAAAATAAAATAAAGAGTTTGTGTGCGCGCCTAAAACAGACGAGAGGGCTGTTGCGTTCGAGTCGAGAAGCAATATAGTGATAACGTCCTTCTAAGCGACACTAGCGCTACTAGTGGTCGTAAACGAAACCTTAATGTAATCGCGATACGATACTGAGACCATAGAACTCAACGAGGTGGGGAATGACCAATTCATTGGTGTAGTTGGGTAAATAAAAAGGGAACTCGCGGCGCGAGTATATAGAAGGCTGAGGAAATACAGTCAGCCAGAGGGCAATGATCTTTTTTCTCGATTCGAACGGCATAGTGATCAGTCGCAACTTGTGGAACAGTTTTGTTCAAGTGAAGATAAAGCAATCTAGAAGTACAAAGTGAACATTGTTAGAAAGCCGATCGATTACGCATTGTAAGTACCTGCGAGAAAGAAATAAGATTAAAGTAATTGTATGAATTCAAAATTTGCAGAAAACGAGATATAAGGTGGAAGTTATTTTAAAGGCCCAGAAAGGGGAAACTATGCATGACGGTTAGAGTGAGTAGGTAATATCGACTGTAGCAGGCTTCCATTATACATGTTCTTCTTTGTAGTTTGCACGAAATGAAGCATATTAATTGAGATACCACCGAACAAGCATAGAATTAATCCTAAGTTGTTCGAGGTACAGGTAAATAATTCTGAAAGCTATCAATAGAACCTATATGTGAATTAACGCTATTGTCTGCTATTTGCGCATTTCTTGAAGGACCAGCATCCTTCAAGTGAAGGTGTGGCTGCCAGGTGTAGGGGTTTGCGACTAGTCACGCATGCCCTCAGACGACCCAGAAGCTTGTCGGCTTGTAGCCTAGCTCGTCGGCAGGCCCGTGATCGTCCTTCGCATCTGTGGGCCAACCGGAGGTTCTCCACGCCTCCTAGTAACGATTTCCGGTCTTCCATTGCTAAAAATCGTTATATCCGGCCTCGTAGCAACCAACGCAAAAATTCGTGTTACGGACGAATATCGATTCAGCATAATATATATGCGAGTAGTCGAGACACCTCTGAGGAAGTTAGTCGAGACACGGATAGCGCTCATCGGCCGCCGCCGCTACCCGAATTATATCAGAAGGTCAGAACTAATTAATAACATTGTATCGATTCGTGTATTAGTGGTAGTGACTTCACCCTGCATGGTGGAGATAGTAGTAAACAAGCGCTTGTAGGTTAAATATAGAAATGTCGATAAGGAAGTGAGGAGGAAATATACATATGAGCCAAGAGCCACCGAGAATAAATATCACGTGTCGTGAGAAGAAACGGATTGATCATTGCCTTCGTTTTAAAATCGATACCGTGAAGAACAGTTCCGTTGGGCATAGCCACCTGTTGAAAAAAAAAAACTGAGTATCGTGGAACGATTGAGCGTTTTTAGTTGTCGGTTAAAATTATAAAAACCCGCCTTGAGAAGTCTCGCTGGGCACGTGACGAATACCGCTGGTTTGCATGCGGGTGTGATCCGTTCCGCTCGCTTGGCGCGTAAGCAAACTCAGTCAGGGAAGAAACTAAATCCGCCCGTGACCCGTTACACAATTTTGACAGCAGCCGGAATGCAGTCAGCCTTCTGACGGTTGCCAGAATTCTTCACAAGCGGGTGCCGTTTATACAGATTTACCCACTTCTACGCGGCGGGCAGATTTCCCCCCATGCGGCTGGCTATGTCTGCCAGCCATTCTTGCCGGAATTCTGCCAGAATTCCGGCAGAAGTCTGGCAACAATGCAACAACCGTTTCCGGCAGAGAATTTCACCTAGCGGTTATAAACGGTTCTTTTCTGTCGGATTCTTGCCAAGATTGGCAGAACCTTTTTGAATCGGTTCTACATTTTAAGCGTCTTGGTTTTATTTTTTCAATAAAAGATACATATGAAAGGCAATAAGTTATTGCCCTTCATATATACTAATCATGGAAAATGTTATTGCCAATAATATTACTTTCTCACTACCAAACATACCCATATTTCAATCTCATTTACCTCGTCTCAAGATTCGTTTTTTGTACGTACATGCGGGACTGACGAATATCAAATGAAGTCGAATAAAAAAAAGAAAAAAGAAAGACATAAACAAGACACATACGGCGGAAAAATGACGCAATTTCGCCTGGACAATTTTAACAGCAGCCGAAATGCAGCCAGCCTTCTGACGGTTGCCAGAATTCCTCACAGAGTTCTTTTGAATCTTTTCTTTCGTTCGCTCCTTCCATTGTTGTCAAAATACAAAGAGCAAAACCACCCAACAGCGAGAGTTTCGTTCAATAAGCCAAAATTAAGTAAACCGTACCAACTTGAAATTGAGTCAATACGACTCAACTTTAGTGTAACCATTGAGTAGATATAACTAATCTTTAAGTATTTTTTTCCACGTGCCTAACGGAAACTACCTCCCACATTATCAGATCCGAATGGATTCCGAATCAATTCCGAATCGGTGAGAAATTTTCATTCGGAATTTCATGTGGAAATCATAATGAATTCCGAATCAATTCCAACTCCAGTGCAACAACCGATTCCGAATGAACCGGTTCGCCTACAACCGGTTGATTCGGAAATCATTCGGAATTGAGTGAGAAGATGCGGACTGAATTGTCAATTCGTCTTCTCCTTCTTCTTTCCTGATTTTGCACGTTTTCGTGCTGGTTTTCAGTTTATTTTTAAACGAAAACATTATATAACTGAATATACAAATTTAAAACTTCATGTTTTTCGGATATACAGAACTAGTAAATATCCAGTTCTTCCTAGGATCCCAATAAAAACTATTGAAATTCGCTGGAAATTAACAAAACGGCCTACCTTAGTCAGCATCATCCATTCCTCTAGCTGGAGTGTAGTGAAATGGCTTAAGTCGCTTAAATTTCACACTAACACATTCATAAAATGAGCGAATATTCAATGACATTTATAATGTCACTGTCAATCAGGTTGATCGAGCTGCCAACTCAGGCGAAAATTCTAGCACTGAACCGATCGAGCACTGAAAAATCATGCAGTCGAGTAAGAATTCATTACGCATTCCGTCATTTCGATAATGTGGGCTAGAGCCACTTTACCAAAAAATAGGTTATTAAACGGAACCCCCAAATTGGGTGGAATGTACTTTAAATTAGGTTGTTTTGCGGTTCCGTGTAACTAAAATGATTTCCCACTTGTACTCGGCGGGCAGATTTCCCCCCAAACGGTTGGCTATGTCTGCCAGCCATTTTTGCCGGAGCTCTGCCAGAATTTCGGCAAAAGTCTGGCAACAATGCAACAACCGTTTCCGGCAGAGAATTTCGCCTAGCGGTTATTAACGGTTCTGTTTCTGCCAGATTCTTGCCATATGAGATTGGCAGAACCGTTTTGAATCGGTTCTACATTTTTAGCGTCTTGGTTTCATTTTTTCATTAAAAAATACATATGAAAGGAAATAAATTATTGCCCTTCATACATACTAATTATGAAAATGTTATTGCCAATAACAGTGCTTTCTCACTACCAAACATACATATATTTCAATTTCATTTAATTCGTCTCAAGATTCGTTTTTTGTATGTACATGCGGGATTGACAAACATCAAATGAAGTTGAATAAAAAAAAAGAAGGAAGAGAGAAATAAACAAGACACATACGGCGAGATAATGACGCAATTTCGCCTGAACAATTTTGACAGCAGCCGGAATGCAGCCAATCTTCTGACGGTTGCCAGAATTCCTCACAAGCGGGTTGTTTTGAGATTTCATGTGCACATTCACTAGATGCGAGATTGGATTATTTTTCACTTAGCTTTGGTGTGTTTTTCCGTTGGATGTGATATGTTTTGCTATTGAATCGAACTACATATGTTAAGCACTTCATTTTCTAGTGAAAATGAGTACAGCACAAATGTATGTGCAAAACACTTGATTCGGTCAACTGTGTTTCAATTGGCACATTGTCGCGAAACTGAATTACCGGTAGTGACACCTGCCAATGAAAAAAGGAACCAAGAAAAGGAGGATTATTTCGAAAATGTTCATATCGACAATAGTGATTTGCAACATTTTTATCGTTTATTCAATAGTACAAATAGATATCAGCAATAAAAGTACACTCGGAGTAGAAGAAATTTCAAAGTAATTACTACTACTTTTTTTAGTGTAAACTACTATTAAACATGGAAAATCTTCAGAAATGTGGGAAATTGGGTAAGGTTAGTTTTTGTCCGATCAGCATTTTTTCAAACAGAAACCAGTGTAATGTTGATTTCTCGAGTACTAGAATGTATAGTGATCGAGCAGAATTTATTTTGGATTATTTATTTGTTATTTTCAGGCATTTGAGAAATGGTATTAAACCAAGTGTTATGCTCCATTCTAAATTAAAGTTACTTCTTGCACAATGAATTAAGATCAACATTACCACCTCAGAGTAAAAACTTTTTCTTCAACTTCTACTATGATTTTTCAAATGAATTTGCCCGTTTTTATAAGAATTCGTTGAAAATGTGGAGTAATTAAAATTTTTCCTACCGATTCGACAGATCTTGCCAAGGGGCAAATCACTCTAAATTCTAGACAATCTAATACTAATAAACTCATGTCATTCCAAAATAATTCTCTCTAATCTCATTTAATCCCAATTAGTCTAGATAAGTTTGGGTAATTTAAAACTAATCCAAATAGTTTTGCCTAATCTTGTTTGAAGTGTATCTGTCATTCGAGCTCCCACGCAGAGATACCATTTATACAGATTTATCTGTATTATACAGATTTTTACATGCGCATACAGATTTAATACAGAGTACAGATTTTATACAGATTTTTCAAATTAAATACAGATTTATATAAATACCACAACAAGTAAGAAAGAAATAATGAAACTTTTCCGTCTAAGCGTGTTTGATTGCCCATATTAAAATGAACATTTTTTCGTGCAGCTGTTTAATGATGAACGCTGAAATACATTTATATCATAATTTGAAACCAATTTGAACTCATGTTCAAGGAAGTCATGGCGTCATGAAACTTTATTGTCAGACTGAAAAGTTGTATGACCTGACGATGTTGCGTATTGGGCGTTTGAATTCCATGTTTGAATTCCAAGTCATCATTTTCAAACGGAAAAATTATATGGATTTTCAATTCAATTGTGGTTGATAACAAAAACAATTAAATTTCGTCGTTGATTGCTCTTGTCAGTGCGGCAAGGACTTACGATATGAAGGAATGCTCCTTGCATTCCTCATTCATTAACAATAATCTAATGGAATAACATATTTAAACATCATTTTTTTTCCGAAATTTCCTTTCATTAGTGAATACAGATAAATACAGATTTTATATACAAAGCAGTTCAGTTTTCTATGAAAATATCTGGCAACTCTGCTTCCACGTTTACGGCTTCTTATGTCAAAATAATGCTTTTCCAGATCTCGGCTAAACTTCTCTAATCCCATTCTAATCCAGCGAGATCCCTGCTAAACTTTTTTACTTCCGGTAAAACTTGTTTGAGTTCAGACAAAGTTTAGACTGATTTGCCCCTTGGATCTTGCTGAAAGTATCATGTCTAAACAAACAGCGCCTCTACATTTCAATTTTGCGACAATGTGTCAATTGAAATCTACGTTGAAAACAATGCGACATTTATATGAAATTCATGTAGAATCTAGATGTAACGATATATCTTATCATTTTGATTTCAACTAAATATCAACCATTTTTACCCTTATTTTTATGAGTTAAAAGTATATTCTCATTAGAGTGCCTATAACCAGAGTGACGACATATCATCCGTAATTTTGGCAACAATTCAAAACATTCCATTAGCTTTACATTGAATTGACAGGACGTTTGCTCGTTTGGAACTGGGAGCTGTCATTCCAAACGAACAGCTGTCGCCACTCTGATTATAGTCACTCTAATTCTCATGAATTTCATGTGTTCTACAAGTAGTGATAGTTCAAATCAGAGATGCCGTTTATACAGATTTATCTGTATTATAAAGATTTATCTGTATTATACAGATTTTCACTTGCGCATACAGATTAAATACAGAGTACAGATTTCCTAAGCTTAAAACAGATTTTGGCAGATTTCACAAAAAGTAAGAGAGAAAAAATCAAACTTTTCCTTCTGATCTATCTATTAGTATTTGATAGCAGGGATGAGAGTTTATTAATCAAATGACAAATCTCAAAATAAAATGGACATCTTTTCTGAAAATATTTGATGATGAACCATGTGGTTAACATTGAAAAGCATTTATATTATAATTTGAACTGATATTCACGGAAGTCATGGTATCATGAAACTTTATTGTCAGACTGAGAGTTGTATGAGAGAATTGTCATCATTTTATAGTAGAAATTTCATTTGATTAGAGAATACATTTAAATACAGATTTTCTTTGAAAATATCTGGCATCTCTGGTTCAAATGCTTTGCACCAGAGATGCCATTTATACAGATTTATCTGTATTATACAGATTTTTACCTAAGACAAGGCCTGACATCTGGGGGGGCTGCTTTTGTTCCAAAATGGACCAGTTTCTGATTGGCTGATTTTGATGTTGCCACCTGCACATTGTGAAAAGAAAAAATTTTTGCAGGGTACGTGAGCAATGATGCCAAGTATAAAGAAAATCAGAAAACAAATTTATTAAAATGTATAATTTTAGCTCACCAATGAAAATGAAAATTTTCGGAGAATGTTTCACTTTTTTTCAATCTCATTGGTAATAAATGTTTATAGTGGCAGGACTGTGTAATAAAAATAGGCATCAAGCCGTTTTTCTTTTGAGTGAATTAAAGTGTAACCAAAAAAGATTTGTTAAATTAGTGTAAAATCGAAAGTGTGTTTAGTTTTACGAGAAGAATGAACTGTTGTGTTCTACACTGTGATCGCATTAAACATATCTATCCAAACCTGTATTTTTCCGGTTTCCAAAAGATCCGGTAATACGTCAACAATGGATTCGATTTTTCGTTCAACATGAGATATTTCGTGTTTTGTCATCAAAGCTCAATTAATTGTTTTTAAGCATTCATATATAATAAAGAAATGCATTCACCAAAACATGTTTTATGTTTATTTCAAATCAAAAACCTAAAGGCTAAAAATTTAAATGCAATATTTTTTTCCTAGCATAGTTATTAAAAAAATCTGTAAATATGGCTACACTGTAGCCGATACGTTGGTATTTATTCCACAGGGCGAAAATGACGAGAAGGATGATTCGGAAGGAAGAATAAGAAGCCAGTTGTCAGGTCTTGTCTTAGATTTTTACATGCGCTTACAGATTTAATACAGAGTACTAGAGTGACTATAATCAGAGTGGCGACAACTGTTCGTTTGGAATGACAGCTCCCAGTTCCAAACGAGCAAACGACCTGTCAATTCAATGTAAAGCTAATGGAATGTTTTGAATTTTTGCCAAAATTACGGATGAGATGTCATCACTCTGGTTATAGGCACTCTACAGAGTACAAATTTCTTACAGATTTCTTAAATTTAAGGTAGCGCTTCGCCGTGGTCAGTTCGAAGCAAGACATCTCACTGCTTCCTCTTGCTTTGTCGCCGAAATTTCACCCTAAATTGCAAATTTCTAAAATACTAACCCGATTCACGAAAAATCAAAAACATACGATTGTAGGTAAATGATTTTACTATGCATTTGGCGAAAAATATCAGTTAGAAAGCTTTTCTTTCGCGAGATTTCGTGCGAGTTTTGTTAAAATTTGGTTTTCTTTTTTCCTTTTCTCGCTATAAATAACTCGCATATGTGGGGATGTGCTACGTTTTCAACAAAGCGTCAAAGTTAGTAGCGATGAAAATCTTTACTGATTTCTGGTTCTACTGAAACATGAATAGAAATTATTTTACAAAGTAGTAACACTCACTTACATTTTCTACTCATCTATATTCAACGTTTACGCAGAGAGAACGGAAAACGAAAACAAAAGAAATGTTGTTAGCGTCTACCGCATGTAGCATTTTGCACACCCCAATGCATGCGTTGACATTGTGTGCGTGCGAAAGAATAAGGAAAAAATCATTTATTTTTATAACTCGCACGAAATCTTTCGATAAAAATGTTTATCAGGCACAATTTATAGACGAATCGATAGAAAAATTAATTATCTAGAATCGTATGTTCTTGGAATTTCCGTTTTCTTCCCCGTTTTCTCACAATTTTGGGTAAAGTGCGTGAAACCCCGGGATAGGCAGCGAACTCCCGTGACCACGGCGAAGCGCTACCTTAATACAGATTTATACAGATTTCACCAAAAGTATTAAGGAAAAAATTAAACTATCTATTAGTATTTGAGCTATCTATTAGTATTTGATTGCAATGACGAGATAAACGTTTAGGAATCAACGTACAAATTGAGGAAATCTGTATAAAATCTGTACTCTGTATTAAATCTGTATGAGCATGGAAAAATCTGTATAATACAGATAAATCTGTATAAATGGCATCTCTGTTGGCAATAATGTTTCATGATGCCAAAACTTGTCTAACTTTTAAGTTAAATTTAGTTACAAATTATAATATAAATGGATTTCAGTGTTCTTCATTAAATATCTGCACAAAATATATATATTTTTTGTGCAGATATTTAATGAAGAACACTGAAATCCATTTATATTATAATTTGTAACTAAATTTAACTTAAAAGTTAGACAAGTTTTGGCATCATGAAACATTATTGCCAACAGAGATGCCATTTATACAGATTTATCTGTATTATACAGATTTTTCCATGCTCATACAGATTTAATACAGAGTACAGATTTTATACAGATTTCCTCAATTTAATACCGATTTATACAGATCTCACAAAAAGTAAGAAAGAAAAAAATTGAGCTTTTCTGTCTGAGCTATCTTTTAGTATTTAATTCCAGTGACGAGATAAAAGTCTATCAATCAACGGCCAAATCTCAAATTAATATGGAAATCTCTTGTGAAATCCATTTATATTATAATTTGAAACCAATTTGAACTGATATTCAAGGAAGTAATGGCATCATGAAACTGTACTGTCAAACTGAGAGTTGTACACTCTCATTGAATATAACTCAAAATTGAGTGACACATCACTCAAATTCATAAAAAGTGCACGTACTCTAAACTTGAGTTATCACCTATCTACTCATTTTTGTGTTAAGGGACGAAATTGTCAAAACTTGAGTTATTTTTAATAAGAAAAAAATATTTTGGTCGAAATTTGAGTTAGTTCAACTCAAAATTTGAGTTCCTTGCTCTCAAAATGAAGAAATTTTTCTTCTGTAATTTTCATATACAAAGTTATTCTTCTTTCTTTTGAATGCGCAAAATAGTGATTCAAAACCGTTTCCTTTTGAACGGTTTGGAGTCAAAATTGAATTATTTTGATATCCTTATGTTGCGCTTTTCACTAAGCATAATTGAAACCACAAAACATAGATGATTGACGTTGATTCATGTTTTCAAAACCGGATCTAGAAACGGCAATGGAAAACGTCGTATTCTTGCATTCTTTATTTCGATAAGAATATTCCGAGAATGAACACGCAATGAACTGCAAGAAGTATATTTTTCATTCAAATGTTTAAAAACTCAACGCTTACTTTAATGTATGAATAAATGCTAGAGAACTCATGGCAACGAGTTTATTGTACTCAAATTCATACTCAAATTTTGACATATTGTTCTAGTTTATGAATTTGAGTAATCGCAACTCAAACCATGAGTTATGTTCAAAGAGCGTGTATGACTTGACTTGACGTTGCATATTGGGCGTTGAAATTTCATGTCAAATTATAAGTCAACATTTTCAAACTAGATTAATATATGGAATTACAATTCAATTGTAGTGGATAAAAAAAACTATGACATTGCGTTGTTGAATATTCTTGTGAGTGCGGCTATGACTGATTGAATCTACCATCCTACACGCAGAGAAAAAAATTGTAAATATAACCGAATTTGGGTTTCACGCAACTATTTTTTTTTTGTTAAAATAGTGACAAAAGAAAATCTGGTTAGATTTAGAAAACATTGCTGCTTGAAACTACTAAACATGATAATCAATTTTACTCAGTGAATTAGTTTGTTTCGAACGACATTTTGATAAAAACAACAAATATTTTACTTGTGCGTTCCTGTCAATTTCTTGACCAACAATTTCACAGTGAATTCAATTTGAAAATTTTTTATGAATGAACGAACTTTAGATAAAGTTGAGAATTGTTGCGCTTTAAATTCACAAACATTTTAGTTGAAATAAATTACCTTAAATTTAGCTATTTCAACTAACGCTTTTGTTTGTTGAAATCATACATTTTTGTTTGTTTTTAAGAATAAAATGATTTCTTTCAAACTAATAATTTACAAGGTAGTTTTTGATACTACTTTTATTTATATTTGTATTCCTTTTTAAATTCCTCAAAAAAAACAATTATTTTCAATTTTGGAATTTTTTAAGACGTTTCGTCAATGCCGTTGCTAGATGGTCGATTGACATACCATAATTCGGTTCGATGCTCTATCAGTCCGGCCAAAAATAAAGATCCTGTATCAAATAATTTATGTAAAGAAAATGTGTTATGTAATGATATACAAATTTCTAAAATATTCTTAATTATCAATACGTACACTTGAATTGTTGAAAACCTCCTCGAAAATGAAAGAATCCTTTGGTTAATGCGCGCGAGAAAAAAAATGCTCTGGTTTATATGAAAAATAAAACTTATATGGTCCATTTAAATAGTAAACTTAGTTGTATTATTACACAAATAAGATTTTAGATCAATTGAACCAAATTTTTTTTTTCATATAAATGTATAGAAGGATTGAGTCAACAAGGACATTGCCGATAAAATTAACTCCACTTTGGTTGACATGCTATAATTAGTTAGTTTATTTCAACAATAAACTTAGCCTGATCAAATATATTTTTCGTTTGGTTGAACCAAAATTTTGATTCAAATCAAACAGAGATCATTGTTTTTGTTGAAGGGAGAAATTGGTTTGTAACAATCATATTCTAGCTTGAAATGAATATAAATCAAGTTTAAAAAACTACTAACTGTTTTGTTATTTTGAACATGTTCAATTTCTCTGCGTGTACAACCACAATCTATTGAAACAACATCTTTTAGCATCATTTTGTTTTAAGAATTTCATTTTATTGTGAATACAGATTAATACAGATTTTTTATACAAAGCAATACAGATTTTCTATGAAAATATCTGGCATCTCTGATTGCCAGAATGACAGTTGTATTACCTGACTCGACGTTACATATTAGCGGCCCTTACACGATCATTAAAAGTGTCATTACTAAGTAATGACACTTCTGCTCAAACACTCGTCATTACTGCATTACTGTACATCATTACTTTTTATAATTACACGTTCATTACTAATGATGAGTATTTGTAACTACTCCAGCAATAGAAATAGCAATATTTTTATTTTCGTTTAGCTGAAAATAAATTGGATTTGCCATTGAAAAGTTAAGGTTAATGAAATATTAACCATTTAAATCTATACTTTGTCATTTTTTCGCGTATAGTTCTAAAGATATTCAGCACTTCCACAAAAGAAATAAGAAGAAGGAATAATGTTGGTAATGATGGAAAATCCGGAATTCCATCATTACTCGTGTCATTACTGAACTCGTAGACCTTACACGATCATTAAAAGTGTCATTACTTTTTAGTAATGACACTTTTAATGATCGTGTAAGGGCCGCTATTGGGTTTTGGAAATCCATCTCAACTTATGAAGTGAACATTTTCAAATTAGACAAGTATAAGGGACCATAATTCAATTGTTGTTGATAGGAAAAAACTATAAAATTTCGTCGATGAATATAATATAAGATATGAAATTTAATCTACCACTCTATAACCATAATCTATTGGAATAACATCTTTTAACATAATTATATTGTAGAAATTTCATTTTATTAGCGAATACAGATAAATACAGATACGAATACAGATAAATACAGATAGATACAGATAGCGAATACAGATACAGATGAGGAAAGTGAGTGAGATCCATTTTGGAATAAATGAACACTTTTTCCGGTGCTTTCGGAATCGGAAACCGGGAATCACGATAGCCAGAACCGGTTTATTTTATTTGTCCATTGATAATTACTACCGATTAGATTCAGTAATAGCCGTTCAACCGAGAAGGTTGTGTATAGAAGCGTACAGTTTAATAACGCTGGTTAGTTTACACGCGTTAAATACGACAACGGTTGAACTACAGGTAGAGACCTGTTGGCAGCAGCCGTTAAAACGTATAGTCGTGCTGCATAAGAAAGCCCTAGTGCTGGGCCAAGCTGGTGAAGGAAACAACAAAGGGCGTTTCCCAAGCTCTACCCAGGCCACAATATACAGCCACAAGTGCTGAGCAGGAGAGTGCAAAGGCACATCGAAGAAGAAGAGTGCAAAGGCACACAGAAGCAGGAGAGTGCAAAGGCACACCGGTGCGAAGGCACTTCGGTGCAGAAGCATATCGGTGCAGAAGCATATCGGTGCGGAGCACAAGGAAGAAGGAGACAAGACAACTCGGTCTTTCCACTGCCATACAACACGCAGGTATACACCGGTGACCTGCGCTGGTTACAGCTGGCGAAAACAAAAGTAAATCGGAAATCGAGTGGTGCTGGATGTCAGGTAGCAGTAGCATCACATCCAACAATCAGCAACCAACAAGAACATCTAGAGCAACGAGGATCTACACGGCAGTGCAACGGAGATAGACAGCAATTTCAAGGTAGAAGTTTTTTCTTTTCCTTTTGATTGAGTACTGTGTAGTGTTGGTTTCATTTTTTATTTAAAGTTTCATTAAAAATTTTAATGTGATGGATGAATCCATGGACGTAAATCCTAGCATGAATCCGATACCCCCACGAACGAAAAAATATCAGGAGAGCTCTTCTGGGCCTAGGATAGTCTTTTTTAGACGTATATCAAAGCCATTAAACATTGTACAAATTAATAAAGGTTTGACATCACGATACTCTTCAATCAAAGAGATCATAAAAGTAAATAACGATAAAATTCGTGTTGTGGTAAATAATTTGAAACACGCGAATGATATTGTCTCTTCGGAACATTTCATTAAAGAGTATAAAGTTTACATACCCTCCAAAGATGTCGAAATTGACGGTGTTGTTACCGAAGCGAGTCTTTCGGTAGATGATTTACTCAAGCATGGTGTTGGTCGTTTCAAGAACTCTATGCTTGAGGGTGTGAAAATACTGGAGTGCAAACAACTGTACTCAGTAGTTCATGAAGAGGGAAAGAAAGTTTATCGCCCATCAGACTCGTTTCGAGTGACATTTGCCGGGTCTGCGTTGCCGTCCCATGTCTATGTCGATAAAATTCGCCTCCCTGTTCGGCTTTTTGTTCCAAATGTAATGAATTGTACGAACTGCAAAAAATTCGGCCACACAGCTACTTACTGTAGTAATAAACCAAAATGTATTAAGTGTGAAGGGCCTCATAAAGATAATGATTGCAACAAGGAAATTGAAAAATGTATTTATTGTGGGAATAGTCCTCATGAGGATATTTCAGTATGCACTGCATTTAAAGTACACAAAGACAAAATTAAGCTTTCTTTAAAAGCACGGTCTAAGCGCACATATGCAGAAATGCTTAAAACGGTCATTGATGTCCCTCCTTTGGAAACCGAAAACGGGTTTTCAAATTTAGAGGAATCAGAGGACTCTGACTCTGACGAAAATAGTGAAGGTATTTCGTTTATCACTACCCAAGGGTCAGTTAAGAGAAAGAAGTCTTCTTCCAAATTACCAAAAAAGACACCTAAAATTTCATCTTCAAAAAAAGATCCCCGTGTTAAACAAAAAAGTCAAAACCAAAGACTGTGCCTCCTGGTTTGTCAAATTCACAAACCAATCCAGGATCTAGCACAGAAAAAGGTAATAATCCTGTGGGCTCTATTTCACAGCCACCAACAGGATTACTGAAGTTTTCGGAAATTGTTGAATGGATTTTCTCAGCATTCAATATATCTGAACCCTTGAAGACCCTCATAATGGCATTCCTTCCAATAGCTAGAAATTTTTTGAAGCAGTTATCAGCTCAATGGCCAATTGTCTCAGGTTTTGTATCTTTTGATGGATAATTTATCACCCGCCGCAAATGATACAATCACTGTCCTGCAGTGGAATTGTCGAAGCATCATGCCAAAACTTGATTCATTTAAAATTTTATTGCATAGTCAAAAATGTGATGTATTTGCTTTATGCGAAACATGGCTTACTTCAAACATAGCTTTAAATTTTAATGATTTTAACATTATACGTCTCGATAGAGACTCTCCGTATGGTGGAGTGCTTTTGGGAATTAAGAAATGTTATTCCTTTTATAGATTAAACATCCCTTCAACTTCTAGTATAGAAGTTGTTGCTTGCCAAATAAACATTAAAGGCAAAGATATTTGCATAGCTTCGGTTTATATTCCTCCAAAAGCACAAGTTGGACAGCGACAGCTTAATGAAATGGTTGAAGCCCTTCCTGCTCCACGATTGATTCTGGGGGATTTAAATTCGCACGGAATGATGTGGGGTTCCGTTTACAATGATAGCAGATCATCTTTAATACAAAACATTTGTGACAATTTTAGCATGACGGTATTAAATATGGGTAGCATGACACGGATCCCAAGACCTCCTGCACGCCCAAGTGCATTAGATCTATCTCTTTGCTCAACATCAATACGACTAGATTGCACCTGGAAAATATTGCCTGATTTACACGGTAGCGATCATTTACCAATCATCATCTCAATTAGCAATAGCAATTGCATTGCTACTTCAGCTAGTATTCCATATGATTTGACAAAAAATATCGACTGGATTAAATACCAAAGTAGTATCTCTAGTATTTTGAATTCAATGGAAGAGCTCCCTCCACTTGAAGAATATGACTTCCTCATTTGTTCGATTCTGGAGGCAGCAGAACAATCCCAAACTAAACGCTTTCCTGGGCCAACGACTAACAGAAGGCCTCCCAACCCCTGGTGGGACAAAGAGTGCTCAGAGGCTAAACTCGCAAAACAAAATGCTTGCAAGACGTTTCTAAAACGGGGAGGAGGAACTCCTCAGAATTTTGAAAAACTTATGGCTTTAGAAACCAAGTACAAGAGCATACTTCGAGCCAAAAAATGTAGCTATTGGAGACATTTTGTCGAAGGTTTGTCAAGAGAAACCTCAATGAGCACTCTTTGGAACACGGCCAGACGAATGAGGAATCGTAACGTGGGCAATGAGAGTGATGAATACTCGAACCGATGGATATTTGACTTTGCTAGGAAAGTTTGCCCAGATTCTGTTCCTACGCAGAGCATTATAAGGGAATCTCCTCCAAATAATGGTTTTATTAATAACCCATTTTCAATGATGGAATTTTCTATAGCACTCTTGTCTTGTAAAAATAACGCTCCTGGGTTGGACAGAATTAAATTCAACTTGGTGAAGAATCTGCCCGACCTCGCAAAAAGACGTTTGTTGGAATTGTTCAACAAGTTTCTTGAGCAAAATATTGTTCCACCTGACTGGAGACAAGTGAAAGTTATCGCCATTCAAAAGCCGGGGAAACCAGCTTCGAATCACAACTCATATAGACCCATTGCGATGTTGTCCTGCATCAGAAAATTGTTCGAAAAAATTATTCTACGACGTCTCGACACTTGGGTCGAGACGAACGGTTTGTTGTCAGATACTCAGTTTGGTTTCCGTAGAAATAAAGGGACGAATGATTGCCTTGCATTACTTTCATCTGACATCCAAATTGCCTTCGCTCAAAAGCAACAAATGGCATCTGTATTTTTAGACATTAAAGGAGCATTTGATTCAGTTTCCATTGATGTTCTTTCAGACAAGCTCCACCAACATGGACTCCCAGCGGTTATAAATAATTATTTGCACAACCTTTTGTCAGAGAAACGCATGCATTTTTCATATGGCGATTTGACAACATTCAGAATTAGCTACATGGGTCTACCGCAAGGCTCATGCCTCAGTCCGCTCCTTTATAATTTTTACGTGAATGACATTGACAGCTGTCTAGCAACCCCATGTACACTAAGACAATTGGCAGATGATGGCGTGGTTTCAGTTACTGGACCCAAAGCTATTGATCTGCATAAACCATTGCAAGATACCTTAGATAACTTGTCCGTTTGGGCTGTTCATCTTGGTATCGAATTCTCTGCGGAGAAAACAGAGTTAGTCGTCTTTTCAAGAAAGCATGATCCCGCGCAGCTTCAGCTCCATATGATGGGAAGAATGATCCAACAGGTTTTAACTTTTAAATACCTCGGGGTGTGGTTTGATTCCAAATGCACGTGGGGAGGACACATTAGGTATCTGATAACGAAATGCCAACAAAGAGTAAATTTTCTTCGAACAATAACAGGATCTTGGTGGGGTTCTCATCCGCAAGATCTAATAAAATTGTATCAAACAACGATACTTTCAGTGATGGAATATGGATGCGTTTGTTTTCGTTCCGCTGCAAACTCTCATATTATCAAACTTGAGCGAATTCAGTACCGTTGCTTGCGAATTGCCTTAGGCTGCATGCATTCGACACATACAATGAGTCTTGAAGTTCTGGCGGGAGTTCTTCCATTGAAAGATCGATTTTGGGAGCTTTCATCACGCCTGCTAATAAGATGTGAGGTGCTGAATCCCATGGTAATTAATAATTTCGAACGACTAGTCGAGCTTCGATCTCAAACAAAATTCATGACAGTATATTTTAACTATATGTCACAGGAAATCAACCCTTCAAGATATATTCCTATCCGTGTCAGCCTCCTAAATGTCCCTGACTCAACTTTATTTTTCGATACATCCATGCAGCGCGAAGTGCGTGGAATCCCGGATCATCTACGTTCGACGGAAATCCCAAAAATATTTTCAAGTAAGTTCAGGCATATTGACTCTGAGAAAATGTTTTACACGGACGGATCGCGAATTGAAGAAGCGACAGGGTTTGGTATGTTCAACAATAATGTTTCGGCCTCATTTAGGCTTCAAGAACCTGCATCTGTTTATATAGCAGAGCTAGCAGCAGTTCATTATAGTTTGAGTGTAATCGTCACATTATCTCCAAACCATTATTTCCTCTTCACAGATAGTCTGAGTGCAATTGAAGCCATTCGCTCAAACATGACTGGCAAGACTGAACCGTTTTTCCTGGGCAAAATAAAACAGTGCCTGAACGACATATTGAACAATAATTATCTAATCACTATAGTCTGGGTCCCAGCTCATTGCTCCATTCCTGGCAATGAAAGAGCCGATATTTTAGCCAAACGTGGTGCTATTGAGGGTGAAATTTATGAGCGACCGATTGCTTTCAACGAATTCTATAGCTCGTCTCGCCAAAGAACACTTGCCAGCTGGCAAGCTTCTTGGGATAGTGATGATCTGGGTCGGTGGATGCACTCAATTATTCCGAAAATATCGACAAAGGCATGGTTCAGGGGACTGGATGTGAGTAGGGATTTCATTCGTGTGATGTCCAGACTCATGTCCAATCACTACACGTTAGATGCACATCTCCTTCGAATTGGGCTCTCCGAGACTAATCATTGTGCTTGCGGAGAAGGTTATCGGGATATTGATCATGTCGTTTGGACATGCGTGGAGTATCGTGATGTCAGATCTCAACTAATAAATTCTTTGCGTACCCAAGGTAGACTATCCAATATCCCAGTTCGAGACATTCTTGCTTGTCGTGACCTTTCATACATGAAACTTATTTATCATTTCATAAAGAAAATTGGAGTTTCAATTTAACAAAGGCCCCTTCTAAGACTTAGTTCTGATCCCAGCTGCGTCCATGAGTTCAACCAATAGCTAAATTAGAATAAAAATTATGTATTGATACAAACAAACTCGAAACAGTTTATGAAATTATCAACAAAATGTCTGAAAATAACAGCTTATTTTATAATTTATAGAAGTTAATCGTTTGGTTCAAATAATATTTCCGAGTAGATTTCATAATTAATGACGAGTTACCTAAGATGATATTTAAGCTATAAGAGAATATGTTTTAATAAATTCAAAAGGTTGTGACTATGTTAGAATTAAATTAGGATAAGAATATTATGTAAAAGTGATGCTACGGCGAAGAAAAACTTATGTAAACTGCCTTAAGAAATAAACGTATTTATGAAAAAAAAAAAATTACTACCGATTGGAATAGTCACGCGGTTAGTCTAGAATTTTATTTATTTTTTATTGTTTCGCCACTGACTGTATTAATTTTCAACAGCCTTCACCCTATAATTCCGAAACCGGAAGTCGCATTCTGATGGAACTTTGGAGTTTTATATAGGACCTTTCATTTGAACCTAATTTTGGTTAAATCTACCACGCTATCTCTGAACAAAGTGATGAAATAATTTGAAATTGTAATTTTTATACGAATCACCTTGTAATTCCGGAACCGGAAGATGAATTGAAATGAAATTCAGGAACTTTGTATAAGACGTTTATACCTTTCATTTGAATCTAAGTTTATGAGAATCGGTTCAGCTATCTCTGAGAAAAGTTAGTGCACTTATTTTCATTTTTTTTTGCACATATCCTGTAATTCCGGAACCGGAAGTCGGATTCGAATAAAATTCAGGAACTTTATACGGGGTTCCATGACCTTTCATTTGAATCTAAGTGTTTGAAAATCGGTTCAGCCATCTCTGAGAAAAGTTAGTACAAAAAAATGTTACATACATACATATACACACACACGTATACTCGAGGAACTGAGTCGAATGGAATATGACACTCGATCCTCCGGGTCTCGGTTCCAAAGCCGGTTTTCACAGTGATTGCATAACCTTTCCATATGAGAAAGGCAAAAAGTTTTGAAAAATTTCTGTATTTATTACTATTTTTTACCTGGAGCCGTATTTATGCCGTTTGTTTTTAGATTCTTCTTAAGAACATTGAGTTTAATTTGCTATAAATAATCGTGAGTATTAATAACAATAATTAAGTGTATAAAATGTGTATGTCATCGCTTTAATTTCTAAGCATTTTGTAAAAATAACTAAAATTTGGAATTTTTCAGTTCATTTATTTTTAGATGTTTTTGAACATAAAAAACTGCTAGTTTAGCCCTATTTGTAACTGGTTTTATTGGCAATCCAATGATGTGTAAAAACATACAGGTCATTGCTTTAAATTCAGAGATATTTACGACCATTGCAAAAAATCCCATCTTTTTTGTGGTCTTCTGTGTACAGTTTTCTCTATAACTTAAGGTAGACAACTCTATTTTACGTATGTTTTAGTGTATTTTATTTCTGAAACTAGTACCATTCCAATGGTGAACAAATTTTGGAAATCGGTTGACTATCAACAAAATTATGACTCCATAAAGTTGAAGCTCTCAATATTCAGTCGCGACGTTGATGCCAAAGGAAACAAAATTAGATAGCAGATAGGGCATTTTTGGGCCTGAAAAAAACTTGGAACGGGAAAAATCACATTTTCCTTGATTTTTCCTAACCGATGGTCAATAATGATATACTTAAAATAATCTAGGAACTGTACAAAATTCGAGGGTGTTAAATTTATTGAGATCCGTTGAAAAACAGCTGAGCTATGACAGCTCAAAGTTATCGTTCCAACTTTTTTTCGGGCTTGGTATTTGGAGTGTTAATAACTTTTTTATTGCAACTAAATTTCAATCCGTTGAATTAAAATAAATTTTAATTAGTTTAATTAGTAATTTTTAAAACTAGTCACAGTCACAGAAAATTTCTTTATCCTCCGGTAAACAAACATCTCTCGTTCCTAGCAAAGATTGCTTTTGAAAACTACTATAGCTTAAGTTTTTCACTGTTGGCTTTGAATGTAACAAAACATGTCCCAACGTTCGATTTCAAGCTATTTTAGCAAGGAAACTTCACAGAATGGTAAATTCAGGTGTGCTCGTTACAAGTAAATGAAATTTTATGTTTTGTTTTTGTAGATTGTGTTGTAGAGAAAGTCCCCAAATCGGATTCGTATATTGTACCCTCTAGAGATAGTTGCACTTTCTCATCTGAATGGGATGAACGAAAATAGAAGAAAGAAATAAGGTCGGCATCTACGAACTACTCGTTACCGCTTTCGGCTAATGGCCCTGTTCTGAGCGAGTTTAAGAGCGTAAATGCAATAGAAAAGGTATGTACATGCAATTACTGTAAAACCTAGTTTCTAACCGGGGTAGAAGCGCCGTGTTATATACTATTCAAATTATGCCGTTTTTCTTTGAGAAACACGTAGATGCGTAGATTGCTCTGTTTTGCACTTTAGAGCAGGAATACAATGATCTGGTGGTGTTTCATTGTCATTTCTGCTCGAAAGTACAAAACCAGAGCAATCTACGCCACCAGTGTTTTTCACTGAAAAACGCTATTAGTTTGTATAAATGAAAGTGTATGTGTGTATGAAATAAATAATTTCCAATATGTTACCTCTTTACATAGGTGTATTAATGCATACAACATACTTATTTCAAAATGATTATGAATTATTATTCTTTCAGTAAACCTTTATATCAGATAAAATATACATGAAACGTATACAAAATATCGAATATAATGGAATTAAATATCGTATTTCAGGCTCTAATATCCCGATAGAAAGTAACAGAAGCACGTTAATTGATAAAAACAACAATCGCTCTTGCGACCATATGGCGGATATTAATTTACCTTTAAGTGGCGAACAAGAGCAGAATGTAAATCAAGTCGTTTCAGCATTCATGCAAAAATTTAGAAAAGCGTGAATAAATTCCGAAAAATTTGCATATTTTGATTCGTACGAAAAAGATTCATATTAGGCTTGGTGTAAAATTTGTCTTGAGAAACTCAGTGTAAGCCGAGGGGGCAAATCCAATCTTTCCACACATTTGCAAACTAAGCGTCACATACAAGCAGCTATTAAAGTTGTATATCCAAAAGATCAACTTATAGATACATTGATAAATCTTTCCATAACTGAGCAAATTACTGAAGCAGAACTTAAAATTTGTGCATGGGCCGCCGAGAAAAATATTTCATTTGCAGCTGTTGAAAAATTGTCTGATGTTATAAGATCAATCGATTCAAAATCGGAAATTTGCTCTAAGCTCAAATTGGGCAGAACAAAGTCTCCTGCGATTGTCAAAGGCGTTTTGGCTCAAGAACAGCATGAACGATTGGTAACAAAAATGAGAAATCAAAACTTCAGTCTAATAATTGACGAATCAACAGACATCTCAACAAACAAAACCTTGCCTATGGTCATCCGATTAATGGAAAGTAAAAAGGAGAAGTTTAAGGTAAATTTCTTTTTTATACAAATATTTATTCTAATTTTTTTTTTCAATGTTACAGGTTGAAGATGTGTTTTACAAAGATATTGAGCTGAAAGCTGGAGATCATAGAACCATTTATCAAGCCATCGTCGACGAATTCATCAATGATGACATTAATTACAAAAATAAATTGAAAGGTTTTTCTTCTGATGGAGCATCTGTTATGATGAGATCTGAAAACTCAGTCATGAAGCTTCTGGAAAAAGATGGTCCCGATCTTATTGTTATAAAATGTACCTGCCATTCATTGGCTCTATGTGCAAGCTATGCATGTGCCAAAATACCGTCTTATGTAGAGCATTTGTTGAAAGATATTTACAACTATCTCGCGCATAGCCACAAACGATCTGCTCAGCTCGCAATTATTCAAGCAATCGTCGATCTTAAGCCACTAAAAATGTTGCACCCTTCTGCAACAAGATGTTTATCACTTGAAGCAGTGGTGAAAAGAAACTTAGCTAGATATGATGAACTAAAAGTTTTTTTCTCGTTCCAATACAACTATGACAAAAATTCCACTGCACATAAGATATTAATGTATCTCAACGATCCGATGGCGAAACCAATATTACATTTTTTAAGCTATATCTTGACACTTATCAATAGATTAAACAGAATTTTTCAGTCAGAATCTCCAGAATACACAATGATATATGAAGAGATGCATGTTTTTTATATTATCATTTTGAACAACATTTGCGATGACGATTATATGAAAACATTCACAGCAGCTGTAGAAACAAATTTTAAAAGGGTATATGTTGGAGAAGCTGCCAAAAAACTTTTGGACCAAGATGTCTTAGATGAAGAGAAAAAGCGAACATTTTATGATATTTGTGTGAACTTTTACATAGAGCTCATCAAACCAATTAAGCATCGATTCAATTCAAATGATCCTACACTTAAAATGGCATCAACTATTAATCCCAAAAAAAAATTAGTATTGTCGGGTTTAAGCCCTATATTGAAGTATTTCGTATTTTTTGTGATATAGATGAAAATAACGATCAAGAAATTGAAAATGAATTTCGTGAAATCAAAGTAAAGATTCTTTGCAAACACATCGTTATAAAAGACACAGATCCGGTAGTAGAATGTTGGAAAAAGATACTTAATTTGAAAAAAAGCAGAAAGAACGTTTTCGTTTCCGCGTATGAGACATTTTGTTTCGAATCTTTTGATCATATCTCATTCATCTGCTGTTGTAGAAAGCAGAGCTGCTAAATGTCACTATCAACGAGCAACTTTGCACGACGAAGATTGGAAAGTTTATGTCACTGGACTGCTGCCAACCAGGCTCTACCAATCATCATATATTGAGTGTCTGAGAGCTGATCTGTCATAACTTAAATTCTCTTGATATTATACTCACCAGGACGCTCATTGATTGCCGATGCGATTGATATTATCTTCATTTCTCCTGTCACTGCTTGATTACGATGTGACTTAATATTAATCAAGCAGCATAAACATTGAATTAAATTCATGTACACCAATAACCTCCGAAATCCGATGACTATTTACAAAGAACAATTAACTTTATTAATTTATGTTTATGTTAGTACTCTCATGGTTTTTTTAATTTCAACAGGGAATAGGAGAATGAGAGTGAGAACAAAATGAGTCACCTGTCTTTGATTTAGTATACTTCTACTTGGTCATTGAACTATCGAGTATCTCATTTGACAGACACTTTGACCGTACCGATAACAGTTGCCGATGAATTTAATCAGTCTGTCAAGGTCACTTGAAATGACTGACAATTTGCAGCTCTGGTAGAAAGATGTTTCTCAGAGTATAATGCGAAAAAACAAAAGTTCAAAACAGTCTAAATATTGAATCTATGGACTGCATTTTAAAATCAAAATGGTTAATACGATCAATCGGAGGTATTAGCACAGACTAACAGACATGACAGTATGAGTAAATTCTTATAAAAAATAATTTTTCGTGATGCACTAGCTCCACCTATATTGTACTGCGCGAACTATTTACTATCTGTACACCCCTTGTGTTATGTAAAAGTTTTTTTACTAGTTGGTTTCCCCTCGTTTGTCAACACCGATCAGCTGCTTGCAGGGATGCCTGATTTCATCAAAATATTTGAAAATGAATCGTCACAATAAATTATTGGATTACGTTGATAATATATTCAACTTTTTCGCGATGTTAGAAGGTAACCATTTATTTGACTCAACGTTGTTCATCTAGACTATTTTTTATTGTGTCGGTAGTTTTCACCAGAAATTAAGTGGCGGCAGACCAGAAGCAAGTAAATATTGTAACAAAACGGGTTCGATTTTGTCTTGCGTTGGAGGATGAGAAATAGGCACAATTATGTATATAGTTTTGGCCATATGTATTAAATCTGTATCCTGCATGAAATTCGCATGGACGTATACAAATCAATACATTACAGGTAATTCTGTATGAATGGCAACTCTGTTGGTAAATGAAAAAAATAAACACAGTCTAGATGACAGACAGGATGTTTTTGATAGGGTAACGTGGCGCCATCATGACACATGTGAGTACTGTCCCAAATAAAGGAATATTCGAAAAGACCGTTAAAATGATTGAAGAATCTAATTTGAGTGTCCTGTCTGTTAGTCTGTGGTATTAGTAAACTAAAATTAACTAAATCTCTTCAAAGAAAATTTTGTAAAAAGATGTATAGCGATGTCATGGAGCTGTAAATAAATATTACGAAAAAAAAATCGGTAAAGACAAGAATAAAATAAACATGTAAAATTGAAATGTTATTTTTTACTAAAGGAATTCGAAACAGATATTTTCACAGATAATTGGAGTTCCTCAACAGATTTTCACAGATTTTTTCCGAAATTCACATAGATTTATAAATGGCAACTTTGTTCCGAATCCCACCTTTTATATATTGCTGATGTTCTTCAACACCAGAGATGCCAGATCTGCAGATTTGTATGTAAATCTGCGGATTTCTCATATAGTGCTGCATACATTTTTTGGAGTGCAGACTTTTGAAAATCGAGTTTTTCGCAGACTTTCGTCAAAATTTACAGACTTTTGAAATTATCGCGACCGTTTTTTTGCTCGTTAAGTAAATTTAGCGTATCAAACTTTATAGAGAAATTGCTGCCAGCAAGACATACTTACTAACTGTAGATTTCTTTTCGGATATACAGACTTTTGCAACCCTGTCTGAAAATATAATAAATTTTACCTGGCATCTCTGTTCAACACTTAGTGTTGTTTTAACGCTGAAGCACGGTTCCTGAGATTTACTGTCATTGTATTATATTTGCACAAAGCTGTATAAAACTTTGTGCTTTATCAGTGTTTACTAATATATTGTGTATTAAAAAAAACAAATAAATGGCAACTGATAGTTTTCTTGGTCAAAATGCATGCGTGTGTTTGGAGAACCCTAATTTCACCGAAATATATACATTTCTGGAAAGGTTTTCTGATGTTTGTGGTATCAATATGATTGGAATTAATGAACTAAGCTCTATGATTCAAGATAGGAATCTTGGTAAGTTCATGTATTTTGAAATTCTTCTATAGTTAATTATATTTGTTTTCGATACAAAATCAGATTCGAAAGATGACGTTACAAAAAATAATATCCCAAAGATTTATATGTTCTATTTGTGCTTGGGATTTGTTTTTTCTTCTGCCAGTGGTGCCAGGTGTGGTTTTAGCATTTATTTTCACGTTAACCTCACTGCAGAGATGCCAGGTCTGCAGATTTGTCTGTAAATTCGCCGATTTCGCATGTAGTGCTGCAACTTTTTTGCAGACTTGAAAATCGAGTTTTCCGCAGACTTTTAAAATTGCCTCAATGTGTTTTTGCTGCACAACCCCGGATTGGCGGTTCAATGCATAGGACGCTGGTCTTACAAGCCAGTTGTCGTATGTTCGAGCCCCGACCTGGAAGGATTCTTAGTGTCAGTAGGATCCATAGTACTAGCCATGCAATGATTCTGTACACTAAGAATCGGCTGCGAAGTCTGTTGAAACAGAAAGGCCAAATTCCACCAAAGGAATGTAATGCCAAGACTTTGCTTGTGTTTTTGCTTGCCGAGTCAGTTCAATTTGATGTTCTTCTTCATATCAAACATATTACAAGCTATTTCAATATGTAGTTTGTGTGTAAATCCATTTAAATGATAGTTTCATCAAAGATAAATATTCCGACCAAAATGTGCCATAAAATCTCAATGTATACAAATAGTGGCCCTTACACGATCATTAAAAGTGTCATTACTAAGTAACGACACTTCTGCTCAAACGCTCGTCATTACTGCATTACTGTACATCATTACTTTTTAGCATTACACGTTCATTATTAGCGGCCCTTACACGATCATTAAAAGTGTCATTACTAAGTAATGACACTTCTGCTCAAACGCTCGTCATTACTGCATTACTGTACATCATTACTTTTTAGCCTTACACGTTCATTATTAATGATGAGTATTTGTAACTATTCCAGCACGGGGCTTGTAACCAGAATAACTTTCCCTCAGCAATTAAAGAATATTAGCAATATTCTTTATCTTCGTTTAGCTGAAAATAAATTTTATTTGCCATTGAAACGTTAAGGTTGGTCATTTCCAGATTTTTTTTTCACGTGCAGTTCTGAAGAGCAGGGATGCCAGGTCATTTTTACAAAAATCTTTGATCAAGCCAAAAACATGTCTGTGAAAATCTGTGCCAGTTGCCCGTACCATAATAGCAGATCAAAATGAATTTGGTGAACAAAAAAAATGTCTCACTACCAACACGCTCTGTACCTTTTTCCTCAACCAATCTGTACTCTGTACTGAACCGACTTGACGTTGCATATTGGGCGTTGAAAATCCATGTCAAATTATAAAGTCATCAATTTCAAACTAGATAAATATATGGAATTGCAATTCAATTGTGGATAAAAAAAACTATGAAACTTCGTCGTTGAATTGACTGACAATCTATTGGAATAACATCTTTTATCATCATTTTGTTGTAAGAATTTCATTTTATTACTGAATACAGATTATTACAGATATTTTATACAAAGAATACAGATTTTCTATGAAAATATCTGGCATCTCTGAATACAAATGACGATATTCAGCACTTCCACAAAAAAATAATAAGAAGAAATAATGTTGGTAATGATGGAAAATCCGGAATTCCATCATTACTCGTGTCATTACTGAACTCGTAGACCTTACACGATCATTAAAAGTGCCATTACTTTTTAGTAATGACACTTTTAATGATCGTGTAAGGGCCGCTATTAATGATGAGTATTTGTAACTACTCCAGCAATAGCAATATTTTTATTTTCGTTTAGCTGAAAATAAATTTGATTTGCCATTGAAACGTTAAGGTTAATGAAATATTAACAATTTAAATCTACACTTTGTCATTTTTTCGCGTATAGTTCTAAAGATATTCATCACTTCCACACAAAAAATAAGAAGAAGAAATAATGTTGGTAATGATGGAAAATCCACAATTCCATCATTACTGAACTCGTAGACCTTACACGATCATTAAAAGTGCCATTACTTTTTAGTAATGACACTTTTAATGATCGTGTAAGGGCCGCTAATGAGCTAACGAATCGAAAGGGTTCTCACGATTTGACATTTCGGTACTAACATGTGATTAGGGCATGTCGTGCGATATGCCCTTTTGAAAGTTGACGGGAATGGTACGGTTACCAGTGGAATGGATTCGGATATTAAGCAACTAAGTGAAAAGAAACACACGCGTTAACTGTAACGAATTTATTGAGAAACGTTTATAGAACACGAGAACGAACCGCACTACACAGAAACGGGATTGTTATGCCCCGTTTACACTTCTGTTGGCTGCCAGCATGCTGGTGTCAGTGTACTGCCCTCTTAGGAAAAAACGTTCAACTGTGGTCCAATGATCCAAAGTATTAGACCAACGAAGGACCACCGTTGAACGTTTTTTTCCTAAGAGGGCAGTACACTGACATCAGCATGCTGGCAGCCAGCAGAAGTGTAAACGGGGCATTAATAATGTCTTCTCTGCTTTATCCATTTACGGGACACGGTTGCCAGATACAGGCAATATTGCGAAGAACAGTGGTGTGTCAATGTAGCTAGGTGGTCGTTGTTTTTCTCCACACTCCTCACACACTGTCGATGCTTTGCTGCTTCAAGAGGCTTCGTCATACAATCCGCAACCATTTGATCTGTTGGACAGTAACGCAGTTGAATCACTCTCTTCTCACACAAATCTTTTACGTAGTTCTCCTTGGTATCGATATGCTTTGAACGTCGGCTTACACGTTCTGTCTTCACAAACGAGAGACAGCCTTGATTGTCTTCGTTTATAACTGTAGGGCTCTTCTGCTCCTCATCAAAATCCTGAAGAAGCTGCCTCAATCATACGGTCTGTTGACATGCTTCACTGAGCGCCACGTATTCCGTCTCCATCGTCGAAAGCGTGACAGAAGTCTGTCGACGGCTAGCCCAAGAGATGACACCTGCAAACATGAACACATGCCCGAATGTCGACTTGCGACTATCAACATCACCAGCCCAATCGGAGTCCGAATATCCGACGAGAGCTTGATCTGGATCTCCTCCTAGTCGTAGACTATACTCAGCAGTATCCTTAAGATATCGAAGAATACGTTTCGCAGCGGTCCAATCCGCCTCACCCGGAGCGCTGAACTTGCGTCCGAGAATTGCAGTACAGGCCGCTATATCTGGCCTAGCATTTACAGCAAGATATAACAAACCACCTACAAGACTACGATACTTTGTTTGGTCATCATCCACGCTTATATCCACTATCTTCAAGTACCCTGGTTCCATGGGTGACTTCGCCGTTTTAGTTTGCTCCTTTCCTAATTTTGCAATCAGCTTGTTGATGTAACTTTTCAAACGAACGTTATAGATTCCGTCTTCTCGTTGAATCTCCATTCCGAGAAAGTGTCGAGCTTCACCAAGGTTAGTTAGCTCAAACTCTTTACTCAGAGAATCGAAAATACTACTGATTTCTTGTTCATCCGTTGATCCAAGCAATATGTCATCAACATACACGAGCAAAAACACTTTGATCGAGCCAACCGTTTTGCGGTACAAACACGACGATTTGAATCCCAGCTTCGTAAGAACCTCGTTCAATCTTCTGTACCAGCATCTCGCCGATTGTTTTAACCCATATACACTGCGCTTGAGACAACAAACAAACTCCTCCTTGCCAGGTACTGCATATCCAGGTGGCTGCCGCATTGAAATTTCATCATCGAGTAATCAATGAAGGTATGCCGTCTTCACGTCAAGATGTTTGACCAACATGTTTTGCTTCGAAGCTACTGCAAAGAACGTTCGAAGTGTAGCTTGAAAAGTTACGGGTGCAAATACTTTGTCATAATCGACTCCAAACTGCTGCGTATATCCCTGAGCAACAATTCTGGCTTTGAAGTTTACAACTTCATCTTTTTCATTCCGCTTTATCTTGTAAACCCATCTCGATCCAATAACCTTGCGCCCCTGCGGTAATGGAATTAACTCCCAGGTTCCATTTTGGTGATGAGAAGCTATTTCGTTTTGCATCGCCTTTTGCCATTCCGGGTTCCTTACTGCTTCACGAAAATCTGATGGTTCCTCTACTGCACATGCCGCAATCCCAACGGCATAATCCATGACGTAGTCATCTAAATGTTTCGGTGTTACTCCTCGATTCGGTCGAATCGATAGACGCTTATTGCCAGCAACATCATTGTCGTTAGTAGGAGCATCATGGTATTCATCTTCAGTAGACTCCGAGTGGCTGTCATTCTCCTCTTCGAAGGAAACAGGATCATTGGAAACCGGTATTGATGTTGGATACTCCACTGAACTTGTACCATTCCCAAGCTCGATGAATCTGGCATCACGGCTCACTGTTATCAGATCAGTTTCACGGTCTACAAAACGATACCCTTTGTGTTCCATCGAGTATCCGACGAAAGTTAGTTTCTTCGCCTTTCCCTCCATTTTTCCACGCTTTAACTGTGGTATATGCACGAACGCTTCACTCCCGAAAACTTTCAGGTGTCCGGCGTACGTCCCCACCATAGCTCATAAGGTGTTTTCTGGATGGATCTTGACGGTAATCGGTTCTGCAAGTACGTTGCGGTAAGCGTGGCTTCTCCCCAGAATCGCTTTTCGAGGCCTGAGTCAAGCAGCATACAGGTTGCCATCTCGGAGAGAGATCTGTTCTTTCGCTCCGCTACACCATTCTGTTGTGGCGAATATAGGGTTGTAAACTGTGGTTTTATGCCTTCTACACGATAAAATTTTCGCAACTCTATTGTCAAACTCGCCATCGCCATCGGAGCGAATCACTTTTGGCTTCTTGCCGTGAAGGTTTTCCACCCAACGAACATAATCCTTAATGTTCTCAGCTGCTTGCCATTTGTGCTGTAAGAGGTAGGTTACTGCGAATCGACTATAGTCATCGATGATGTTCATAATATATCGGTTACCGCTCGGGGTGGCGGTCTTCATCGGGCCACACAGATCCGTGTGCACGATGTCGAGGATACCAGTCGATTTCCGTTCAGTTACTGCAGGAAATGGTGGCCGAGCCAATTTCCCCTCCATGCAACATTCACATTTAAGTCTTAAACCACTACCGCGTAAGCGACTACCTTCATGCCAGATGCAAGACTTTCTTTGACAATACGGTCTACCGCTGCCCAGTCACGGTGCCCAAAACTCAATTTATACAGACCGCCGTAGCGACATCCAGTAGCCACAACGACTCCCTTCGGATTGACAATTCGGCACTCTTGCTCGTCGAAACACTTCAAATTTCTTCTGCGCCAATTTACTCACTGAAATCAAGTTGGTCGTCAAACCAGGCACAAATTTTACTTCACTCATCGTAATTTTTATCACCTCTTCATTGGTGACACAACAAAGCACGCCACTACCTTCACCTTCAATCTGCGTTTTCTTTCCATCCGCCAGGGTAATCAACCCACCAGCGAATTCCTTGAGTGTCGTGAAGAACGCCCTGTTGTTGGTCATGTGCGCACTGGCACCACTATCTATAATCCAACAATCATTTCCGTCTCCAGCAGTAAAAGCAACACCTTTGTCATCACTGTGCGCTGCCTTCGCTTTCACATTTTCAACACTTTTAGATTTGGTTTCACTTTCTTGTTCCTTCTTCGATGTCAACAGCTTCCGACAGTTTCGCCGAATGTGGCCCGGCTTCTTACAGAAGCGGCATACTCGTTTCTCACCGTGATTATTGTCCACCGAACGCATTGCCTTTTCCGCCTTGGTGGCACCACTCTCACGCTCTACTCGCCGATGATAGTCATCCATCAATTTAGATTTTACAACGTCTAACGAAATATCATCGTCAGAACGACTGTCAAGAGCCGTAACCAGCCCATCGTACGACGGAGGGAGGCTACGCAGGAGCATACACACTTTGGTATCCTTGTCTAGTTCTGTGCCGGCTGCGTCCAAGCGATCGAAAAGGTCGTCTACTTCGAGCAAATGTTGCTCTAAATCACCACGGTCTCGCAAATTAATCGCACACAGTTTCTTCAATAGGGAAACACGAACCGATCGAGTCGTCTTCTGGTGGTATTCTCTCAACGCAATTGTTCTTCTTCTTTTTAGATTCGTCGCTACAAAAGCGGAACACCAAACAATGCGGTTTTCAACGTGGAACTTTTTCACTTTTCACACCGATCTGCTGGGCCCATAACCTGACGGGAATGGTACGGTTACCAGTGGAATGGATTCGGATATTAAGCAACTAAGTGAAAAGAAACACACGCGTTAACTGTAACGAATTTATTGAGAAACGTTTATAGAACACGAGAACGAACCGCACTACACAGAAACGGGATTGTTAATAATGTCTTCTTCTCTGCGACACGGTTGCCAGATAGAGGCAATATTGCGAAGAACAATGGTGTGTCAATGTAGCTAGGTGGTCGTTGTTTTTCTCCACAAAAGATACGAAAAATAATGCTCATTACTCAAGTTTTAAACATAAAATTCAAACATATTGCGCACAATTTCGAAGATTGGGCTTCTATCTACGAGGTTATATTGGTAGTAACATGTGATTAGGGCATATCGCACGATAGGCCCTTGCGAATGTTACAAAACTACAAGAATCAGCCCCATAGGGTTGTTCGAGCCGTTGATGTGGAACAAGGCAACCAAAATTTCTAATGATCTACAATTAAAAAGTTCAATCAATCCGAACCAACACCGAACATCATTTGCCTTGATTTTCATTTGTTTTATGACCGACGAAATTACACCATTATCCCAAATATATGCAATTATATCTTTGTACATACTTGCGATTTCGATAATTAAGCTTCTCTTCGCCAAGCTTGTGTTCAAGTTTTTTATGCAAGCAGTTTTTAGCGTTAAGTTTCTCTACCATTCTGCGATTTCGGTTGAAGCGATAAACTATTTCTCATTATCAATCGAGTTCATCTAACATAAATTAGAAATTAATCTTAAGCACTCAAAATTTATCCAGAGGTTGTTGTCAATTTCTCATGGGGAAACGACATAACATGGAATTCCGAGCTTGCATGACACAAGATCAGAGTATACCAATTAAGGTCTGAGGACAGAGCGCCACGTGTTGAGTTTTAAATCGACCACGTGGCTCGCTCAATTCCCTTTGCGCATCGTATTTCTCTTGTACTCTCTCGTATATGAGCAAACTGTACCGGGTTGCCAGCATACATTTTATTATTTTGATGAGAAGTTTTATCACATTAATCTACCGTATGGGTTGGTCATTACATGGATTCCAATGAACATTGAAAAAATATTCAACTTTCACAAAGATTGAATGTCTGTGTGTTTGGCAGCCTTGTCAACCCATTTTTATTTCTCTCTCTTTTTTCAGAATGCTATCAGGAAACCAACGCGAAAAAAATAGTGGATGCATTGAAACTGACTTTGTTCCGCAGAAAAATACAAGACTTTATTTCTATCGCGATAACATATATGTTTTTATGTACTTATCGCATCTAAACTAAATTATCTAGATTTTGTCACGGTAGATTTATGATACAAGCCTTCAAAGCCGATATATTCGATGAACAATTAGAGGTATGCATTCCGGAGCGTTCCAATTTTCAGCAGTTCTTCAGTCAGAAAAAATACAACACGACCGCTAAGCTCAATGAATCATTCTGAAAATTTCACAGAATATTGTCAACTAAATTTCGAAGACATTGTCAGGTGGGTTTTTCTATATTCTACACCGTTTCCTAGAAAATTTAATTTGAAACGGGAAAATAGCAAAAAACCTACCACTTTACGGTACTGTCCTCGGCCCTTGAGGCCAGTGTGTTTTAGAGCCTTTTTAAAGGGCTATTTTCACGCTTCAAATCTGATTTTCTCAGAAACGGTGACGAATAAAAAAAAAACCAATAGACAATCTCTTCAAAATTTAGTTTAGATTATTCTGTGAAATTTTAGAATGATTGTTTGGCTTTAGCGGTCGGTAAAGTCTTTTTTCTGAAGAAAGAGTTGCATAGCTGAAAACGGCAACTTTCAACTTGTTCATTGAATATCTCGCCTTCAAAAGCATGGATCAAAAATCTAACCTGACAATGTCTAGATAATTTAGTTTAGATGCGATTAGTGCATAAAAACATATATGTTGTCGCGATAAAAATTATGTGAATGTTATTTTTGTAATGGTAAGTACGTCTCTATGGCGGCACCATTTCTGCCTGGTAACATAACGAAACATGAGAGAGAAATCAAATCGGCTCATCAAGGCTGCCAAACAAGCGGTAGCTTTATTGGATTTTATGTGATGTAGTCAAACTTGTAACCGAAAATATCAAAACTTTCTTGGCCACCCGGCCACATCGAGAGTCATTTTACACATTTACGAGAGAGCATGAAGAGAAATGTAATACGCACAGCGAGCGACACGGTTTTACGCTAACAACTGGCATCAGCCCTTAAAGCTTCAAATCGTTTTATGGCACGTTTTTGTCTTGCTGTCTAGCAACAACCTACCTCTAGCATGCTAGGAATAGGACTGAAACGTTAGCTTTAATTTCGCTTCTATTTATAGATTCGCGTGCTTCCAACAGCTTCGCTTTTGCATCGATTGACCAATCAGAGCGATGCTCTCTCTTTGATACATCGCTTACTCCTTCAAAACCGTCGACTATGGCAGGGAAATCCGGTATGCTGGAGATTTTTTGCAGACAAAATACTACACTGCTAGCTATTATTCAACATTTCAATGATATACAACTCAAAATACATGGCTATGAACATTCAAATCAATACGTAGACATATTTCCTATCAAATGATGAAATAATATTAATGATTGATACAAAACAGACCACATTTCTACGTGTAGTGTTTTTTTTGAGTTTCTGATTTGCACCCCTAATAAAGATGTGTTCCACATCAAAATATAATGCTCATTGCTCGGCTCTAGAACCACCATTTACACAATAATCGATATTGTCTCGTAGATAGAAGCCCAATCTACGAAATTGTGCGCAATATGCTCGAATTTCATGTTTAAAACTTGAGTAATGAGCATTATTTTTCGTAACTTTCAAAAGTTATCGATTATTGTGTAAATGGTGGTTGTAGAGCCGAGCAATGAGCATTATATTTTGTAACATTCGCAAGGGCCTATCGTGCGATATGCCCTAATCACATGTTACTACCGATTTGCATTATGAATATGATGATGGGAACTCAGCAGTGCAACCAATTTATCACCATTGGTGCCAGTTTCACGGAGGACCGTAGACGTGCGCCAAAAAAAGATCGTGACTGACATGTCTGGAAATTCGTTTGTGGTTTCATTACTTCAGCACTCAGCATGGAATGCAACGTGTTTTTGATGGCTGAGACCGTTCACCCTCATCAGATATTGCACAAACATGACATTAGGTTTTGCACGAACATGACATAACCTCACAAAATGAAGATAATGAACTTATTTTTGACAGTCGACGTGTATTTGTTCACAGTTTAAAAGTTTCTCAGAGGTTCATCGTTTATATTTGAAAATTGCAAGTCGCCTCACTCTAAACAGATTTATACAAATATCGCTCCTTGATGCTGGAAACGCATACAGGGCAATCTTTTTTTTTTTTACTGTGGAACACGTTTCTAACAGGCCCTTTTTCGTCATTTTTCAATTTTTAATTTGGCTTTGCAAAACAAAACAAACACACGGCAGCTGTCAAAGATGAACTTGATTTATCGACAGTTCATTTGTGGCGTCATCGTGTATTAGATTTTGCACGATGACCGCTCGAATGAACCACCAATGAACTGCCGATGAATCAAGTTCACCTTTTGACAGCTATCAGTGGTTTGTTTACATATCTATTAGCACGTATTCAAATTAGAATGAACGCAATGAACACATGAACAGACCACTGATAGCTGTCAAAATTGATTCATTTTGTTCATTTTTGTGAACTTATTTTGACAGTCAACGTGTACTTGTTCACAGTTTAAAAGTTCATCAGAAGTTCATCGTTCGAATGTAAAAATTGCAAGTCGCCTCACACTCAACAGATTCATACATATATCGCTCCTTGATGCTGGAAACACATACAGGGCAATCTTTTTAGTTATGTTCACTGTGGAATACGTTTTTAACAGGCACTTAAACAAATACACGGCAACTGTCAAAGATGAACTTGATTCATCGGCAGTTCATTTGTGTCGTCATCGTGCAAAACCTAATTGCCTGGGAAGAGGACATCGCACTGCCGATTGTTCATCGATGAGTACATGTCGTAAGTGCAACAAAAGGCATAACACGTTACTGCATCCGGAAGAAACAAAGACAGAGACAGCTGTAAACCCATCACTTGCCCCGCAGAAAAAATCAGAAGGAGGTTCTCGAACAGAATTAGCAACAGATGGTGCTTCTACCGTTGAGCTGGTAACAAAACAACAAAATGTGGTACTCTGTGCGTCATCTAATCAATCGGAGAGGCAAACTCTACTCACGACCGCAGTTGTTTTAGTCTATGGCAATGATGGCATTCTCCGTTCTTGCAGAACGCTCATCGACTCTTAGAACAATTTTGTAACTGAACGATTTGCCGCACAACTGGCGTTTCAGAATCACTATGCGAATCATCAAGTCAGCGGTTTGAACGGAGGCACAACAAAGATTCGCAAAGTAGTACGCACAAGGATTAAGTTACAAATTATTCAACCGAGCTTGAATTGCCCCAAAGATTACAAGCGATATGCCGTAAACATCGATCGACGTGACAAACTGGAACCTTCCAACGCACATTGCGTTTGCGGACTCTAACTTTAATAAACGTGGTCGGATTGATATGCTGCTAGGAGCAGAAATTTTCTGGGACTTGATCAAATCAAAAAGAATTACTCTTGCTGAAAACCTTCCTTCGATTAGAAGCACTGAATTTATTTATTTATTTCGTCAAGCAAATGTAGACTACATATAAATGGTTTACAATGTTTACTTAGATACTACGCATTATTTCTACGACTAAACTGTAATTTCATTTCATTTTTGGACATATAAAGGTCAAGATGTTCGCAATATTCATTGTAGTAGCGCATTATACGATTGATTGGGCTATATTTTGCATAATTTGTTCTAGTGTTTCTTTCTAAAAATAATTTCCTGGTTCGTAATTGACGGCTAGGTGTATAAAAATTTATTTGCTATAATAAAGAAGGTGATTGAATGCGTTGAGAAATAATGTCGCTGATAAAATACAGCATTGCAAGGTCGCGGCGTTCTTTAAGTGTTTGAATATTGATGAGCAAGCAGCGTGCTTCATATGATGGTAGAGGACATGCTGTCCAGTTTAATTTACGAAGTGCATATAAAAGAAATTGTTTTTGAATAGATTCGATGCGTTCTTCGTGAATAATAGCATATGGATTCCATACTACGCTGCAATATTCCAAAATAGGTCTGACATATGTACTGTATAATATTTTAATTGTGTATGGGTCCTGAAAGTTATGACTGAAGCGTTTAATAAAGCCCAGCATGCTATTTGTTTTATTGATTATGGTATTGTAGTGTTCCACAAAAGTGAGCTTGGAGTCTAAGATTACGCCTAAATCTCTTACAATTTTACATTTTTCTACAAGTTGATTTCCTAGATGTATGTTAGTGGATATAGTTTCATTTTTCCTACTGAAAGTTATTGAGTTACATTTTTTACATTGAGTTGGAGTAGACTTTAGCAGAACCAAAATGTGGAATAGATTGATTTCGTTCTGGAATATTACAGTGTCGTTGATATTTTTTATTTCCATGAAGAGTTTCATGTCGTCTGCATATATAAGCACTTTCAGATTTTTGAGTATGAAGGAAATGTCGTTTATATGTAAAATGAAAAGGAAAGGCCCTAAGTGAGAACCCAGAGGTACGCCAGAAGTTACATTAATTGTTTCAGACAGAATATTTTTGAAGCGGACTACCTGTACACGATTCGTTAAGTATGATTTGAGCCATTCCAGAAGAGTATGTTTTATGCCATATTTTGTAGTTTGTGTAGAAGTAATGGTATGTCAATACGGTCGAAGGCTTTGCTAAAGTCAGTGTAAAGAGTTTCTACGTAGTTGCCGGCGTCCATTGCATTCAGAGTGAATGTCATAAATTCTAAGAGATTTGTTGTAGTTGAGCGGCCTTTAGAAAAGCCATGTTGTTTGTTTGTTATTACATTTTTAAGTTGATGAAAAAGTTTTTCGTTTACAATTTTTTCAAATAATTTTGGAATGCATGAGATAATGGCTATTCCACGGTAGTTCCGAATGTTAGATTTTGCACCAGATTTAAATATTGGTACAAGAAAGGAAGATTTCCATGCTTTAGGAAAAGTAAATTTATTAAGTGATAAGTTAAAAAGTAGTTGTAGTGGTAGTGTAAGTGCTCCAGCAAGATTTTTTAAAAATATTGGTGGTATACTGTCGGTCCAGGCCCTTTTGAGGCGTCTAAGTTTTTCATAGATGGCTATTTTGAGTTGATTGCATAGGTTTAAGTAATTTTGAAGATGAGCATCACTTTTTTCTTGTTTGTAAGTTTTGTGTGCTTTTTGTTTCCTATTTTTCAAATGTTTTAGTTGTGAATTGAGCCATACAGGTAATTTGCTGTTATAATTTTTTCTTCTTCTTTTCATAAGCAAAGTTTCGGCTAATATTTTGTTTATAATGTGATAGAATTTGTTTACTTCGACGTCGACATTTCCTTCTGTACTCAGTATGTTCCAAGTCGTAGGGAAGGAATACTTTGTGTGTAAATAATGAATATTCAATTGCGATGTGAAATGTTTCATTTTTCCATAATGGCAGGTTTGATGCATTCACACAAAAGTCTTCTGTGCAATTTGTGAAAAGAAGGTCTAAATATGCGTTTTGTTGATTTGTCACGGAGTTTACTTGATGTAGGCCAAAATTAGAAATTTTGTCGAAAAAGTAGTGCAATGTTTCGTTTTCTCCTACGACTGGAAGTAAGATTGCATCATTTTCAATGTCAGAAATGAAGTCCGCATTACGTTGATTGAAGTCGCAAAAAATATGAAGCTTTACTTCAGGTTCTATATTCGAAATAATTGTTTCTAAAGATTGAAAGAATAATTCAAAAGAGAATTTGTTCGCATTTTCAGAGCAGTAAATATGTTCTTCTCCCAATATTGAAACTTTGACCCATACATGCTCAAATTCTTTATATTTAGGAGTAATAATTTCTTCAGAAGTAAAGCAAGAGTTAATGGCTATGAGGACTCCACCTCCAGATTTTTTCTGACAGAGAGATAAATTTCGGTCGTGCCGAAATACGTTAAAATTATTTCCAAGTACTTCTTCGCTTCTTACACTTTCATCCCAGTTGCTTTCAGTTCCAAGGATTTCGTCGAAAGAGGAGGTTATTAAATTTTGATGAATTTCTTTCATTTTGGCCGGGCTTTTCATGCGGTTGAAATTTTGGCAATAGACCAAAATTTCAGTCACATTTTGTCTGTGAAGCGAAGAAGTTTTTGAGAATTCTGGAATACTTACATTACTAATTTCTGTGTCTATTCTTTCGTCAAAGGGCGTCGTTATTTCCGAAAATTCGACCTTGTAAAATTGTGTTCGGCTTCCCGGATTAGTTGGAGTCGGCGGATATGTTCACTTGTCAAAAATTTCCCATAAGACTCCAGGTCGGCCAGCGCTTCCTTAGGTTTGATTCCATATTCCTGATGCACTTCGATGAAGATTCGTAGGAGGTGGTCAGGTGTTGCTGGAAGGCCTTCTGATGCTAATAGCATTTTTATACTAGTTGGCGTCATACCCTCAATGCATACTGTAGGTTGTTGATTTTTCATGTATGACAAATACAGACGGACGACGTGCATTATTTTCGGGTCACAAAGCCTTGCTTTTAAGAAGCGTTCGTCGCCATTTGCAGATTGTGAAGTAAGACGTACAATTGAAGGACGCATTGGATCAATTTGGAATTGGCTGTCTGTATTCATGTCCTGTGATATTGCAGATGTATTTATGTTCTGTGATATTGAAGATGTGTTCACATAGTGGATGGTGCAGCTTTGATGTCATTACTTCCTAAGACCGGAGTAGTGTTGTTTTGAATACTTCTTGTTCATTTGTAAGGGTTGATTGTATCACCTTTTTGAAAATTTATGAATTTTGAGGCAATATCTGCACCTGGATGCCCGGAGTATTGAACCCGTGCAGCTGCTAGTAAGTCTGTCCAAGGGTAAGGTATATTGTAATGACCTATTATTGTTATTGTTGTGACAGGTATTGTTACTATTTGTGTTGAAATTGCTGTTGGAGTGCCCGTTGTTGTCGTCGTTGTTGTTGCTGCTGCTGTTGTTGTTGATGTTGTTGTTGCTGTTGTAGTAGTTGTTGTTGTTTTTACTTCGTATGTTGTTGTTGAATTTTGTATTATTTTGTTGTTTCCGCTTCCGATGTTTCCGTCTGAGATTTGCTTTTTCTGCTTGTTTTTCTTGCAGCCGTCGAATGCGCTGTTTCTTGTCATACTCACTCCAGTCTCGTTTCCAGATTTTTTTACTTCCAATGAAGCGCCAGCCACTGTCGCATGCTTGAGTTTCCTCCTCTGTTTCAAAAGTTGTGCTGTCGAGTTCAGGAGTACAGTCCAATAGTTCTTCTTGTAGGCTTGGATGGGCGACTTTCTTCTCTGGCCTTGGGTTAGAGAATTCTGACGATAAAAATTTGATTTCGTCCATAACGGTAGACGATTTTGTTCGTGTCTATGTTGATATTACTAGCGTCAGCATCGATTCTTGTTTCGAATTCGTCAAATTTGTGAAGAAGTACTGCGGTGCATTTTTCGATTGCCAATTGCGCATTAATTGCCAGTGTATTATTTGATTTACCCAAATCTTCAGCAAGAGATTCGGGCATACTTATAGTTTCTGATAGCTTAGAAAATTCCTGTGATATTTTTTTTTCGGTTGCAGTATTAATGTGGTTTATTTTGGTTAGTTCCGTTTAAATATCGGTCAATAATGACTCGATATGATTAAATGATTCATTCGATATGGCCGTGGTTTTCAGGTACTGAATAAGGACCTGATTGGAGTCTGACTGGACCTTAATACTGTCCGTTAATTTTTTCTGCTGGCGTATGAGTTCCTTAAAATTGTATTGTTCGTAATAGTCCTCCTGACATTCGATGCATAAAGGAAGCATGTATGCAGCAGTTCTCCATTATTTCGCTGAACGCCAATATAGGCGGAGTGAAATTTCCTTCCGCAGGTTCCACTGCAATTCCAAAGAGAACGATTATCGTTCAGTGCACAATTGACGACACCGCACTTTGCCATACTGCACTAGGCGATACGATAAAAAAAATATACACGCGACAAGGTTGTCGGAAGAAAATAAAAATATATGTGTAATTTAAGCACTACGCGACGCGGGTCAAGAAATGTAAAAGTAAATAATAAATAATTTGCGCGCGCGGGTTTGTGGTTCAATGCCCAAAAAGCACCCGTCCACTCGGGCGGTTGAAATGACAATCAGGTTGGGTGGTCGGAGGTGTGATACCTGAACACACACCGGTCATTGCGCGCACATTTTGTAACGTCGTTGATCAGAATGATTTCAGTAACCTACTTAAACGCTTTTGGGAGATCGAATGTGCCGAAGAGTTACAGCAAACGTCTACTGCGACTACTGATGATTGTATACAACATTTCAAGAACACTCACCAACGAACAACATCCGGACGATTTGTAGTCCGTCTTCCCCTTAACGAGCGGAAGAACGAACTGGAAAGTTCACTTCAGATGGCAACTCGACGATTTTTATCTCGAACGACGCTTGGATCAATCCCCTGAATTGAAGACTGAGTATACCACATTCCTTCGTGAGTACGAGAAACTCGGACACATGAAATGCATTGAAAAAACCTGTTTTAATCCACCTAGTGGTGTAATGATGCCTTTCTCATATCAATCAAACTATCATATATAATACTGTGGTATTCTTCAAAATTATTTTTCTTCGATTCTTAAAAGAATAATCGAAATAGATTTGTTTGACCGTCTACTGATAAAAACTATCAATTGGAAAAGATTAGAGGTCGATTTAGAAAACTTTTTACGGTTTCTCGCTCTTTTCAGTGATGGTATAAAATTTTTAACACACTTTAACCCTATATTTCCGTATACGGAAGTCGGATCTGGATGAAATTCAGGAATTACGTATGGGACCAGAGGACCTTTCATTTGAACCTAAGTTTGTGAAAATCGGTCGCGCCATCTATGAGAAAAGTTAGAACACATATTTTCATTTTTTTGCACATTTTACCCCATAAAGTTAGTGCAAAAAACGTTACATACGCAAATACGCACATACACACACACAAACACACACAGACATTTTGCGTACTCGGCGAACTGAGTCGAATGGTATATGACACTCGGCCCTCCGGCAGGCCTTATGCACGCGCGCTCTTTAATTTGCGCTGAGACAAATAAATTCTCATTCTCATAAGACAACCACGCGCATGCGACGTACTTTTGCCGCTCTCAAGAGAACTCTGTGGCACATTTACGTACCGCACCAGAAACTGATGCACGCTTCTTTGTAAAGTCTCATCGCATTCTGCCAAGAGCGAGGCTCAAGCGCTATCGTCGTTATTTTCATCCTCTTCATCTCTTTCTTTAGGATAGGACACAAGTCGCACGAACCGCTCTAGGCACGAACAAATAATAATAACAGCAGCTTTTACTGTGGCTCACATAGCACACAAGCTGCGCTCATAAAAAATCTCGTGCGCTGTCTCGTGAGACCAAAGCGCACGAGTCGCGGGCAGAAGAAAATGCGATGCTCTGAAATTTCAAGCAGCGCATCCCGTTTCTATGTGCTCCCTACGCGTCTCGTACACGCTTTTGGTTTGCTCTTTTAGTCGGCGCTCACGCTCATGCGACACACACATTTTCGGTGCGCTCTCGCTGTCGCATTTGTGCACGCATGAGCATTCGGAAGGCCTGCCCTCCGGGCCTCGGTTCAAACGTTCAAACGGTTTTCACAGTGATTGCATAACCTTTCTATATGAGAAAGGCGAAAAAAAAATTTTCTTCGATTCTTAAAAGAATAACCGAAATCGGTTTGTTTGACAGTCTACTGATAAAAACCATCAAATTGGAAAAGATTTGAGGTCGGCTTAGAACATTTTTTAAGGTTTTTCCCCATTTTCAGTGATGGTGTACAATTTTTAACACACTTTACCCTATATTTCCGGATCCGGAAGTCGGATCCGCATGAAATTCAGGAATAACGCATGGGACCACAGGACCTTTCATTTGAATCTAAGTTTGTGAAAATCGGTCGCGCCATCTATGAGAAAAGTTAAAACACATATTTTCTATTTGCACATTTTACCCCATAACTCTCGAACCGGAAGTCGGATCTAAATAATATTCAGGAATTTTGTATGGGACCTCAAGACGTTTCATTTGTATCTAAGTTTGTGAAAATCGGATCAGCCATCTCTGAGAAAAGTTAGTGCACTTATTTTCACAATTTTTTGCACATTTTACCCCATAATTCCGGAATCGGAAGTCGGATCCAAATAATATTCAGGAATTTTGTATGGGACCACAAGACCTTTCATTTGAATCTAAGTTTGTGAAAATCGGTTCAGCCATCTCCGAGAAAAGTTAGTGCAAAAAAACGTTACATACACACATACGCACATACACACACACACATACATACACACAGACATTTTGCGTACTCGACGAACTGAGTCGAATGGTATATGACACTCGGCCCTCCGGGCCTCGGTTCAACAGTCGGTTTTCACAGTGATTGCATAACCTTTCTATATGAGAAAGGCAAAAAGGCGAAAACAAAAAAATTTCTTCGATTCTTAAAAGAATAACCGAAATCGGTTTGTTCGACCGTCTACTGATAAAAACCATCAAATTGGAAAAGATTTGAGGTCGGTTTACAAAAATTTTTAAGGTTTTTCCCCATTTTCAGTGATGGTGTACAATATTCAACACACTTTACCCTATATTTCCGGATCCGGAAGTCGGATCCGCATGAAATTCAGGAATAACGCATCGGACCACAGGACCTTTCATTTGAACCTAAGTTTGTGAAAATCGGTCGCGCCATCTATGAGAAAAGTTAAAACACATTTTCTTTTTTTTGCACATTTTACCCCATAACTCTCGAACCGGAAGTCGGATCCAAATAATATTCAGGAATTTTGTATGAGACCTCAAGACCTTTTATTTGAATCTAAGTTTGTGAAAATCGATTCAGCCATCTCTGAGAAAAGTTAGTGCACTTATTTTCACAATTTTTTGCACATTTTACCCCATAATTCCGGAACCGGAAGTCGGATCCAAATAATATTCAGGAATTTTGTATGGGACCACAAGACCTTTTATTTGAATCTAAGTTTGTGAAAATCGGTTCAGCCATCTCCGAGAAAAGTTAGTGCAAAAAAACGTTACATACACACATACGCACATACACACACACACATACACACACAGACATTTTTCGTACTCGACGAACTGAGTCGAATGGTATATGACACTCGGCCCTCCGGGCCTCGGTTCAAAAGTCGGTTTTCACAGTGATTGCATAACCCTTCTATATGAGAAAGGCAAAAAAGGCGAAAACAAAAATTTTCTTCGATTCTTAAAAGAATAACCGAAATCGGTTTGTTTGACTGTCTACTGATAAAAACCATCAAATTGGAAAAGATTTGAGGTCGGTTTAGACATTTTTTTAAGGTTTTTCCCCATTTTCAGTGATGGTGTACAATATTTAACACACTTTACCCTATATTTCTGGATCCGGAAGTCGGATCCGCATGAAATTCAGGAATAACGCATCGAACCACAGGACCTTTCATTTGAACCTAAGTTTGTGAAAATCGGTCGCGCCATCTATGAGAAAAGTTAAAACACATATTTTCTTTTTTTTGCACATTTTACCCCATAACTCTCGAACCGGAAGTCGGATCCAAATAATATTCAGGAATTTTGTATGGGACCTCAAGACCTTTTATTTGAATCGAAGTTTGTGAAAATCGATTCAGCCATCTCTGAGAAAAGTTAGTGCACTTATTTTCACAATTTTTTGCACATTTTACCCCATAATTCCGGAACCGGTAGTCGGATCCAAATAATATTCAGGAATTTTGTATGGGACCACAAGACCTTTCATTTGAATCTAAGTTTGTGAAAATCGGTTCAGCCATCTCCGAGAAAAGTTAGTGCAAAAAACGTTACATACACACATACGCACATACACACACACATACACACACACACACACACACACACACACACACACACAGACATTTTGCGTACTCGACGAACTGAGTCGAATGGTATATGACACTCGGCCCTCCGGGCATCGGTTCAAAAGTCGGTTTTCACAGTGATTGCATAACCTTTCTATATGAGAAAGGCAAAACACGAATGTCCAGGATCAGGATACTATTTACCACATCATTGTGTGTTGCGACCAGATAGCGCCATAACTAGGCTGCGGGTCGTATTTGATGGTTCGGCAAAAACTTCGACAGGAGTGTCTATCAATGATACACTCATGATTGGCCCAACCGTTCAAAACGATTTGACATCTATACTACTGAATTTTCGCTGCTATCGATTCGTGTTTACAGTCGATATATCAAAAATGTTCAGGCAAGTTTTGATGAATTCTGAAGATACGCCTTTTCAGCGCATACTATGGAGGGATGATCGCTTACAACCTTTAAGGATCTTTGAACTGCTCACGGTGACCTACGGATTGGCTTCATCGCCGTTTCATGCAACGATGGCACTCTCTCAGCTAGCCGATGACGAAAGGAATGAGTTTTCACTTGCTGCACCCGTACTAAGGAAATCATTTTACATTGATGATGCCCTCTGCGGAGCGCATACAATCGAAGGGGCACAGTCATTGTGTCAAAAACTGTTGAGTTTACTTAAGCGTGGTGGCTTCAATGCACCTAAGTGGTGCTTAAATGATCCCACCATCCTACAGGAAATTCTGAAACACCTCTGGGGTACTACTTTCGACGTTGAAGATGCATTGGATATGGAAATTGGAGTAGTGTGGAATGCTCCTCTCGACTGATTCTCATTTCGGATTCAGCCACTTGAAGAACCAATCCAGACAGTAACTCGCAAGAAGGTGTTTAGTGAAATAGCAAAATTCTTCGATCCACTGGGTTCAGGCGGACCGGTTGTGACATCAGTGAAATTGATTTTTCGAGAAATCGGTCTACTGAATCTTGGCTGGGGTGATCCCATCCCCGATGTTCTCACTGCAAGGTGGCGTGAATTCCGATCTCAACTACCAAAACTGAATGACCTAGAGATACCGAGATGGATACTCAGTGATGGACCGAATCTCGTGGACCTCCACGGGTTTTCCTAGGCGTCAGACCAAGCGTATGAGACGTGCTTGTATACGCGTCTCATTTATCCGAATGGCACTGTCACGATGAAGCGTATATGCAGCAGATCTAGGATTTTACCGAAGAAGACAGGAAAACTGAAACCAATCCGCGAGCCGAACTCCTTGCTGCTCTGCTTTTATCCCGAGAGGTAGCGAAGGTAATAAATTCGGTCAGTATCAAATTTGATCGTGTTAAGCTGTGGAGCGATTCACAAATCGTACTATGCTGGATTCGGAAATCGACATCTGATTTACAATTATACGTAGCGAACCGAGTGATTGAAATTCAAAAACTAACCCAGAAATATCAATGGCAGTATATTTCCTCATTCGATAATCCTGCCGAGATAATATCGAGGTGAAATGCTTCAGAATCTTATCCACAGATACATTTGGTGGAATGGACCAACTCAGTTAAACCAAGACACAGTAAGGGTTATACAACCGTCACCTCTGCAAGATGAATATCTACCTGAAATGCGAACATGTTTAGCACTTATTGTCCCCCTGTAAGGCTACCGTTATTTGACCGAATTGGTTCTTTCAATCGATTGCAACGATTCTCACATTATATACCTTCGGGACGGGAGATGTTGACAAGAGGGTCCCCGACAGTTAATGAACTCGAAGAAGCTTTGAAATTTATAGTACGATGCGTGCAAAGGGAAGCGTTCCTGCCGGTATTACGTGCGATAAGGGAAGGTGAAACACATCGCCTCCGATGTCTTCATCCGTTTATTGATCCAGTCGATGGAATTCTGCGAGTTGGTGGCCGTGTGAAGAAGGCGTTCATCCCATACGACAGTCGCCATCAAATGCTACTACCAGCAAAACACCCATTCACCGAGTTGTTGATACGTTACGAGCACCAGAACAACTTACACGCAGGACAAAGGGCTTTACTTGCAATCGTACGCCGACGATTCTGGCCACTGCAAGCTAAGAACGTAATACGAAAGGTAATTAGACAGTGTATCACTTGCTTTCGAGTGAATCCGATAAAAACAACGCAGTTGATGGGAAATCTGCCATCTTACCGAGTGCAACCATCTCCCGCTTTCTTTCACACCAGCGTTGATATTGCGGGACCATTGTTCATTAGAGCACTTACACAAGCACCTAAACCGATGATTACCAAGGGATATGTATGCCTGAGCTGGGAACTGGCTTTATAGTGCTGGGCAAGATGCGTCAGCGAGTGATTGGGTGGCAGCCGATCAACGCTAGGATGTGTAAGTTGAGAATTAAAGGCCGTTTTTTCAATTACAGCATCATCAACGTGCACTGCCCACATGAAGGGAGACCCGATGACGAGAAAGAAGCGTTCTACGTGCAGCTGGAACAAGTCTATGACGGCTGCCCACGCAGAGACGTAAAAATTGTCATCGGTGACATGAATGCCCAGGTAGGAAGGGAGGCAATGTACCGACCGGTAATCGGGCCGAACAGCCTGCATGCCGCATCGAATAACAACGGCCAACGGTGTGTCAACTTTGCGGCCTCCCGAGGAATGGTAGTCAGAAGCACCTTCTTTCCCCGCAAGGATATCCACAAAGCTACCTGGAGATCACCTGACCAACAGACCGAAAACCAAATCGACCACGTTCTGATCGACGGAAAATTCTTCTCGGACATCAACAATGTTCGCACCTACCGCAGTGCGAATATAGATTCGGACCACTACTTGGTTGCTGTATGCATGCGCTCAAAACTTTCGACGGTGGCTACCCGACGTCGAAACCGATCGTCGCGGTTTAACATTGCGCGGCTCCGGGATGCAGGAGTAGCCCAAGATTACGCGCAGCAGTTGGCAGTGGCACTACCAACGGAAGAGCAGCTTGGTGCAGCTACTCTTGAAGATGGCTGGAGACACATCCGATCTGCCATAGGTAGCACTGCTTCAGCAACGCTAGGTACGGCGGCACCCAACGTAAGGAACGACTGGTTCGACGACGAATGTGAACAGTTAGTGGCCGAGAAGAATGCAGCTTGGGCGAGTAAGCTGCAACACCGGACGAGAGCAAACGAGGAGAGATACAGACAGGCGCGGAACAGACTAAACTCGGTATCCCGTAGAAAAAAGCGCCAACAGGAAGACCGAGATCGCGAAGCGATGGAACAGCTGTTCCGTGCTAATGACACAAGGAAGTTCTACGAGAAGGTGAACCGTTCGCGCAGAGGCCATGTGCCACAGGCCGATATGTGCAAGGACACCAACGGGGATCTTCTCACGAACCACTGTGAGGTGATCGAGAGGTGGCGGCAGTATTTCGACGAGCACCTCAATGGCGATGTGGCGGAATACGAAAGTGGCGGCGCGGTAACGAACTTGGGAACGCGTGCGGAGGACGATAGACTGCCGGTCCCAGACCTCCAAGAAGTGGAGGAGGTGGTAAGCCGGTTGAAAAATAATAAGGCTGCTGGTGTTGATCAACTACCAAGCGAGCTACTAAAACACGGTGGTAATGCACTAGTGAAAGCACTGCACTGGGTCGTTACCAAGATCTGGGAGGACGAGATTTTACCGGAGGAATGGATGGAAGGAATCGTGTGTCCCATCTACAAAAAGGGCGATAAGCTGGAGTGCTGCAATTACCGCGCGATAACTCTGCTGAACGCCGCCTACAAGGTACTCTTCCAAATCTTATGCCGTCGACTTTCACCGATTGCAAACGAATTCGTGGGACAATATCAGGCAGGATTTATGGGTGAACGTGCTACCACGGACCAAGTGTTCGCCATCCGCCAGGTGTTGCAAAAGTGCCGCGAATACAATGTGCCCACACATCACTTATTCATCGATTTCAAATCAGCCTACGACACAATCGATCGAGAACAGCTATGGAAAATCATGCACGACTACGGATTCCCGGACAAACTGATACGATTGGTCAAGGCTACGATGGATCGAGTGATGTGCGTTGTTCGAGTATCGGGGATAAACTCGAGTCCCTTCGAAACTCGCAGAGGGCTACGGCAAGGTGATGGCCTTTCGTGTCTGCTATTCAACATTGCTTTGGAGGGTGTGATAAGAAGAGCGAGGATAGACACGAGTGGCACGATTTTCAGAAAGTCCGTCCAGCTACTTGGTTTCGCTGATGATATTGATATTATAGCACGCAACTTTGAGAAGATGGAAGATACGTACATCGGACTAAAAGCTGAGGCCAAGCGGATCGGACTAGACATCAATGTGTCAAAGACAAAGTACATGAAATGTAGGGGCTCGAGAGAAGATAACGTCAGCCACCCATTACGAGTTCTGAATGGTGGTGATGAAATCGAAATGGTCGACGAGTTCGTGTACTTGGGCTCACTGGTGACTGCCGATAATGACACCAGCAGAGAAATTCAGAGACGCATATTGTCAGGAAATCGTGCTTACTTTGGACTGCGCAGGACGCTTCGATCGAGCAAAATTCGCCGTCGTACGAAGTTAACTATCTACAAAACGCTGATTAGACCGGTTATCCTCTACGGGCATGAGTCCTGGACAATGCTTGCGGAGGACCAACGCGCACTAGCTGTTTTTGAACGGAAGGTGTTGCGAACCATCTTCGGTGGAGTGCGGATGGAAGACGGTACGTGGAGAAGGCGAATGAACCATGAACTGCACCAGTTGCTGGGAGGACCAACCCTCGTCCAAACGGCCAAGGTCGGGCGGTTACGGTGGGCCGGGCATGTTGTTAGAATGTCGGAGAACAACCCGGTTAAAATGATTCTCGATAATGATCCGACCGGTATAAGAAGAAGAGGCGCGCAGCGGGCAAGATGGATCGATCAAATTGAGGACGACCTGCGGACCCTTCGCAGCTACCGAGGCTGGCGGCGAACAGCCATGAACCGAGTTGAATGGAGACGCCTCCTGTATACAGCAGAGACCCGCGTGGTCTACGACTGATAGAGTAAGAGTAAGTATGTATGCCTGTTCGTGTGCCTCAGTACACGCGCCATTCACCTAGAGCTTGTATCGAGTCTAACCACCGACGCTTTTCTTGCAACGTTGAGGCGCTTCACTGGACGACGAGGACCGGTGAGCAAAATCTACTCAGACAATGCGACAAACTTCATCAGAGCAGAAGTTGAGTTGGAACAGTTAGGAAAACTGTTTGCTACTGATGAACACGCTAAGCAACTGACAGTTTTGTGGAAGTCAATCGATTAGCTGGAGTTTCATTCCTTCTTCCTTTCACTTCAGTGGAATTTGGGAGTCGGGGGTCAAATCTGTCAAATACCATCTAAAAAGAGTCGTCGACAGCAATAAACTAACTTTTGAGGAATTTAGTACTGTGCTAGTTCAGATCGAAGCAGTGCTCAACTCGAGACCGTTGACGCCCTGTTCCGATGATTCAAACGATTTAACCGCTGTTACTCCTGCACATTTCCTTGTTGGACGACAAATGCAATCGATTCCTGAGCCTTCGTACATCAATCTGAAACTTTCGACGCTGTCACGTTGGCAGTTAGTGCAAGTCATCCAACAGCAATTTTGGAAAAGGTGGCTTGCAGAGTATTTACCGGAGATGCAGAATCGCCAGAAGTTGTACAAGATCACCAAAATTAGGCCAGGAGCTTTGGTGCTTATCAAAAATCCTAACGTTCCACCGATGCAGTGTCCGCTCGGTAGAATCATAAGGACACTCCACGGAGACGATAACATTGTTCGCGTCGCTACTATACGCACCGCCAAGGGTGAATGCAAACGAGGCGTTACGGGGATATCACTACTACCGCTGGACAGAGAGGAGATATTAGAGGATTGAAATGTGTCATTTCAACGCGGGGGATGATAGATGAACCATGAATAATATGTTCCCACCTATATTTGAAAACCTTTGTTTATTTGCTCTTCACTTTTTTGCTTTACATGCGCTCTACCTTGTAGAGTAATTTTCACTCAGAGTAAAAATAAAGCTACCGTCGTAATGACGTGAAAACAGAACGCTGCGCGTTTTTAATTCGATTTACCCAAATTTTATACAGTCCACTGAAATTGGAGGGCCAATTGTATTTTGCGAATTGAATTGCATCCAACTCTTTATAAAACTGGATTTAAATAATATTATTTGTCTTATGGCATTAAAGTAAATGCACACGTTTAATGTCAAGATGCAAACCTTCAAGTTCTCGTATCGAAGGTCGAATTTTGCACTGCCTGTAGTCTACAACAATTGTATTCTTTCGTGTCGGCGGTAGCTTTTGTTCGTTTGGTTCACTCATTTCGAGGTCGTTCTATTGTTCACTACACAATACTTTACTTGGTTTCTTCTGTTCCGAACGTAAACGGTTTTGTTTTATCGACTGACTTGGATGAGATGTGAAAGCGAACTGGTTCCTAGTCTTCATTGACAAGGATGCAAATAGTACTATCAACCGCTGAAGTGCTAGTGTGTGGTTCGGGAAATTCAACGTGGCCGTGTCGTGCGCTTCTGGATTCAGCGTCTGACTCGAACGTAATGACAGAAAAACTTGCAAAAAAACTGAATACTCAATTAGAAGATGTAAACATTCCAATCAGTGGACTCAATAATAATGAAACGCACGTGAAGTTCAAAGTGCAAACGAAAATAAGATCGCGTGTCAGTACGTTCGACGCCATTTCAGATTTCTTGGTGGTTCCAAAGATCATCACCAATCTACCGACCGTCGAAATGGACGTCCGTACGTGGCCGATTCCTAAGGGAATTGCGCTAGCCGATCCGTCATTCAACATTCTAGACGAAACTGAAATGATAATTGGAGCCGAACTGTTCTTTGACCTACTCAAAGAAGGTCGAGTGCGACTCGGCAAATCAATACCTACACTGATTGATACGCAGCTTGGGTGGATCGCAAGTGGACCAGCACCGGCTGGTAAAAAGAAACTAGAACACACTTGTCAAGTAAATGCAAGCAACGATGATCTCTATCAAACGCTGACACGTTTTTGGGAACTGGAAACCTGACAGGAAGCATCACCTTTGACAGTGGAAGAACACGCCGTTGAAACATATTTTGATAGAACGTTCACTCGAAACAAGCATGGCCGCTACACCGTTAGATTGCCATTCAACGATAGGATAAGTCAACTAGGCGACTCCTTTGCAATGGCAAAGCATCGATTTGACAAGCTAATGCGAACATTTATCAAAGTCAAAGTCAAAGAAAATCCGGTATACGGAATTCATGGCAGAATATTTAGCCCTCGGTCATATAGTGGAAGTCAACGACATTCCAACTGATTGTTACTTTCTCCCTCACCATGCTGTGTATAAAGAAACAAGTAGCACTACTAAAATCCGAGTAGTGTTCGACGCTTCGGCGAGAAGCACGACATGTTTCTCGCTGAATAATGCACTCGAGATAGGTCCGACTGTACAAAGTGATTTAGTCTCAATCATCTTGCGTTTCTGCAGCCACCAAGTGGTTTTAACAGCTGACATCCTTAAGATGTACCGACAAGTACAAGTCCACGAAAATGATCGCAAATATCAACGCATCCTATGGTTAAACTCCGAAAATTAATTAGGAATCTTTGAACTGACAACTGTAACATACGGTTGTGCGCCATATCTAGCTACAAAAGTGCTGATTCAACTGGCAACTGACGAGGCAAGCGAGCTTCCGTTAGCAGCAAATGTAATTAAAAATGACAGCTATATTGATGATTTCCTTACTGGAGGACAATCGGCAGCAGAAGTGATCAAAGTTTACCGACAGCTTTCCAAGATTCTGAAACGAGGTGGATTTGGGGTACATAAATTCTGTTCAAACAGCGAAGCAGTACGGAATTGCATTCCGGCAGAAGTCCATGAAACTCAGATGAATTTTGAGCATTCTGACATGAATAACACCATTAAAACGCTTGGTCTTATTTGGAATCCGCGAGAAGATTATTTTATTTTCCACGTGATTTCACTCGACAAGTATGAATCACTGCCAACAAAACGGAGTGTACTGTCCGACATCGGCCGTTCATTTGATCCATTAGGATTTCTTGGTCCTATTCTCACTACGGCTAAAATGCAGATGCAAGGCGACGGGGGCTTGACTGGGACGAAGCACTACCATCAGAAGAACTTCAAATTTGGACGGCATTCCGACAACAGTTGCCGTTGGTTAACCAGATGAAGAAACCCATATGTGTGATTGAAAATCAAGCTGAATTTATCGAGCTCCATGGATACTCAGATGCTTCCAAAAAGGTATATGGCGCGGTTTTGTATACCAGATGCGTTTCATCCGATGGAAAGGTCAGCGTTCGTCTTGTTTGCAGCAAATCCCGCGTTGCTCCGTTAAAGCCATCCACTATTCCACGGCTAGAACTATGTGCGGCATTACTGCTGTCTCAGCTAACGCAGAAAACTGTTTCTTCAATGAAAATTGCTTTTCGACGTGTGACACTTTGGAGTGATTCGCAAGTGGTGTTGAACTGGTTGAAAAAATCACCGCTTGCTTTGAACCAGTTCGTTTCGAATCGTGCTACGTTGCATCTGAACAAAACCCAGCTGATATTATATCGCGTAAAACAATGCCTGTCGATGTTTTGAAACAAGATTTATGGTGGAAAGGATCACCGGTGCTCTGGGCAACTGAGTTACAACCTGGAAACGGTTACATCTAATTAGATGACGCTGAACTTCCTGAAATCGAAACTACGACAGTATGTGCGGCTGTTCAACAAACACCCACCATTGATTTTTCTCGTATAAGTAATTTTCGACGTCTGCAGCGAGCATGGGCGTATGTTTTGAGGTTCATCAATAACATTCGCTTTAAAACAAGAAATACATCGCCACTCAGTACAAAGGAAATGAGCGATGGTCTTATGATAATAGTAAAACTGGTTCAACAAGAAACATTTAAAGAACTTTTCAAGGTTTTGTCTAGCGGATCAAAGAGAGGACATGAACACAGCGGGTTGGCGCCGTTCATTGACCAAGATGGCATGATAAGAGTTGGTGGACGGTTGAAGCACTCATCGATTCCGTATGATGGGAAACATCAACTCCCACTACCGGAAAAAAACATCACGTGACCCGCATACTTGTACGGCAATTACACGAGGACTATTTTCATGTCGGACAGCGTGGGTTACTTCCTATCGTACGTGAACGTTTCTGGCCTATAAGAATAAAGCAAATCATTAAACAAATCATTGGCAAATGTTATGTGCTATAGACATAATCCTCGACCAGTAAATTAATTTATGGGAGATTTGCCAGATTATCGTGTTACACCGTCAGCAGTGTTTTCAAATACTGGAGTTGATTATGCCGGCCCATTCATACTCAGGGAAATTGGCATCTAAGGCCATCCATATGGAATTGGTATCGAACTTAACTACAGATAATTTTGTAGCTTCATAAGCAAACGAGGTATGATAAGCAATATGTATTCGGATAACGGAACAACTTTTGTCGTCGCCAACCATGAGTTGGTTGCACTGCGAAAACTTTTCCAGGAACAAGTACACCGCGACAAGCTGAACGACTTTTGTATTGGAAAGGGTATTCAATGACATTTTATACCTCCACGAAGTCCTCACTTCGGAGGTATTTGGGAGGCTGGCGTAAAATCGGCCAAGTACCATATGAAACGAGCCGTAGGTGAAACTAGGAGATGACGACGCTTTTAGCGCAGACTGAAGTAATTCCGACTTCCGGTTCCGGAGTTATAGGGTAAAGTGTGTTCAAAATTGTACACCGTCACTTAAATCGGCGAAACAAAAAACATAAAAAATGTTCTAAACTGGTCTCAAAACTACACAAATCAATAGTCATCATCAGTAGGCAACTAAACAAACCGATTCCGGCTATCCTGGTTCCCGGTATCTGGTTCCGGAAGTACCGGAAATAGTGGTCATATATAATCAAATGGATCTCACTCACTTTTCTCAGCGATGATTTGACCGATTTCCACAAACTTAGATTCAAATGAAAGGTCTTCCGGTCTTATACGGAATTTGTGAATTTCATCCGGATCCGACTTCCGGTTCCGGACTTATAGGGTGAAGTGTGTTCAATATTGTACACCGCCACTTAAATCGGCAAAACAAAACACGTAAAAAATTTTCTAAACTGGTCTCAAAACTACACAAATCGATAGTCATCATCAGTAGGCAACTAAACAAACCGATTCCGGCTATCCTGGTTCCCGGTATCCGGTTCCGGAAGTACCGGAAATAGTGGTCATGTATACCAAAATGGATCTCACTCACTTTTCTCAGCGATGGTTTGACCGATTTCCACAAACTTAGTTTCAAATGAAAGGTCTTCCAGTCCCATACGGAATTCCTCAATTTCATACGGACCCGACTCCCGGTTCCGGAGTTATAGGGTAAAGTGTGTTCAATATTGTACACCGTCACTTAAACTGGCAGAACAAAAACCGTAAAAAATGTAATTTATTTATTTATTTATTTATTTATTTATTTATTTATTTATTTATTTATTTACTATTATTGTGTTCATCGGCTACAAGATCTAAATGGACAATTAGAGTGGGAAAAAATCCATTTGAGTTGAACTGTTCGTTTGTCATTCTCAAATGGGCGCAAAAACCTCTATCTTTTCAAAAACATAAACGAAAGTAATGAAACACAATGTAACTTAAAGCTAGTATCACAAATGTCACTAAAAAAATATCTTAAAAAAAGTACGGGTGTGTAATGTCAGAGACATGACTGGATGTCGTGATTACGAATATGACACGCTTTATGTATGCTTCCGAATTCGAATTGGTAGTTGATCGATTGTTTGAATTGTGAAACTTTCCCCTCTTTCATTACTAGAATTTTAAACGATGCGCCTAGACTAAATTACAGATTAGTTACATTAAACATTCTGAAACGCAATTAAATATTATGAAATAAGCAGTATAGTTCTTTATAATAAAAAATGGCGGCTCTGAAAAGAACTTTTTATGAAAGCGTTCGTGATGAAGAGTGACGAGTTGAGTTAGTTCAGCACGCAGACTCTGAATTCTAAACCCATATTCCGGAACTAAGTTCTGAAACTTGAAGACGATTTTTCGCCATGACTACCAGAATGGGTTGTATAGAGTACAGTAAAGTAAAATTCCTCATAATTCTTTAGGAGTATTATTATGGTTCTAAAAAGAACCGAATAGAAGAAGTCAGGAATAAAGAACTGGACCCTGAATTCAGGAACGAAATTTAGAACCAAAAACAGACTTAAACATAATTCTAGAACTGCAATTTCAAAACTCAAATCAGTTCCGGAATACAGTTCCAGAATCCAGTTTCAGAACGCAGGCTCTGAATTCTAAACCTACATTGCGGAACGAAAAGCAAATGAGAGTTTGAAGTTTTAACCACGCAGAAAGTGCACTTTCCGTCGCTGCTGGTTGATGGTTTAACTCCCACGACGTCTGCTTCCATCGAATGCACGAAAAGAAAGGATCGATTTTCACCACGGTTCCTTTTTTTATACGCATTCAGTTGAAGATATGTGCCTGACTACCTCAAAATCGTCGTCCTTGCGCGAAAACCCCAAGTGAAAGTAAAGAGTTTTCCGCATTGTTTTCAAATTTTGAGAAAACTTAATTTTTGAGTTGTTTGTGGTTATCACACACTGTTCAAAATATTATCCTAAATTCCTGATCATATTCTTGATGAAATGGTGAAAGAAATATGTTGCTACCATTAATACAAGTCGAGATATTCACGATTAAGTTCTGCCCATTCTTCCATATGGCTAATTTTGAAAAGGCACCCCATAGTAAAGTAAATCGTATTCACGACAAAATTCAAATCACAGTGGATCGTTTCAGTTTTTTCGCGAAATGACTAAATGATTCACCAAACTCGAAAAGATCCTCAACAGCGGTGAAAGTTCAAATGGAAGCAGTAATCGGTTCATTAAAGCCAAAACGAGGCCTTGTGAAATCGCTGCTGAAGCAGTGATGTATTCCGCAGTGTCCTATTCGGTATCCGAAAATTTACTTCAGAGCATGATTCAGGAGCATCAATTTCCCCATTGATCAGTTTTGCAATTAATAATGCTTGTTGGATTTTTCGGCGCCGATGAAGCGTATCGATTCCTAATAGTTGACATCTATCCTGATATGGGGGCAGATTAGCAGGATTTTGCCAAGGTAAGTTTCGAATTGCCAGACGAACGAATCGTTTTTGAACTCTTTCGATGCGTATGCTCCACGAAAGTTGATAAGGAATCCCAATTGACGTGATGCTTTTGAGATGATCTGTGATCGTTGTAAATCAAATGATAATTTTTCATCTAGCAGTATTCCCAAATCGCGAACCTGGGTAATTCTAGTCAAGACTGAGCCATCGATGCGATAGTCAAATTTAACAGGTCTCAGGGTACGGTGAAACGTGATCACCTGACATTTTGCGACGTTGATTCTACACCAATCTACGAACGATTCAAGTGCATTTTGCAACCGCCAACATTCCTCCACAGTGCGAATAACGAGGTACAATTTCAGGTCGTCTGCATATGTCAGTTTTCAATCAGTTCCCAAAGCAAATGAGACATCGTTGAAATATAATACGAAAAGCAAAGGTACTAAATTACTACCTTGGGGAACTCCTGAGTTGTTAGAGAAAAGTGATGACGAACTGTTGCTCAATTTTACTCGTAGAACTCTCCCGGAGAGATATGAGCTCAACCAGGACACAAGATGGGCGGAAAATCCGAGACGAGATAATTTGCTGAGAAGTATTGTGTGGTCAATTTTGTCGAAAGCAGCTTTTAGATCCGTGTAAATGACATCCATCTGAGCTTTAGCTTCCATGCTGGCAATACATTTTGAAGTAAGTGTTAGCAGATTTGTTGCAACTGATCTTCCTGGCATGAATCCATGTTGATCGAATGATATATAATACCTTGCTCGATCTAATATAGCATTACTCACAATAATCTCGAAAAGTTTCGATGAAGCGGAAAGATTAGTTATGCCACGATAGTTTACAACATTACGACGATCGCCATCTTTGAATATTGGGCAAATGTAGGATTGTTTCCATATCCGTGAGAATTTAGCTTGCTCAAATGATCGAGTGAAAATAACACTTAGTGGTCCAGCTAGAGCGTCAATACAGCGACGTAAAATAACAGCAGGTAAGCCATCGGGTCCAGGAGAAAATGAACTTTTCAGTTTTTTGGCAGCGCATTGCACCATCTCCGGGGTAACGATGAAAGTGTTTAAGTTTATCATGCCAACTGGAACATTCGAAACAGCAGCTTCCGTATCGCTACTTGAAGTGAAACTGCTCGAAAAAACACTAGCGAAATGCTTGGCAAACAGCTCAAACGATTCCGAAACTGACACAGCCGTCTCATCGCCAAGAAATACATTCGAAGGTACAGATGAACTTTTTCTTTTTGAGTTAACAAAACGCCAAAAACTTCTTGGGTTGCGTTTCAGTTTAGTCTGCGTACGGAGTACATATGATTTGTATAAACTTGCATTGAGAGCACGGTAGGCATTGGCCGAGTGATGAAAATTACGAACGTTAACAGAATTTCGTAGACGATGCATTTTTCGCTGATATGAGTTTCGCTTACGTTTTAATTGTCGTAGTTCCCGAGTGTTCCAATCTGGGGTGACAGATGGTCTGAGGCGAGGTACATTTTGATCAAGCCAGCTATTTATTTCAAAGCAGAAGATTTCTGCCATAACATCAACTTCTCTGGTAGCAAACAATAAATCCCAATCTACATTGCTTAAATAAACGGACAAAGCAGAAAAATCCACCAACCGGTAATTCAATGGGCGCATGGCACCGCTATCATCATTCCTTGTCATATCGGTGTTATCGGCAATTGTGTTGAAATGAATTTCAAGCGGTGGGTGATGGGTGTCCACGGGAAGCAGCGGGGTAGGGCTACGATCGACTACACAATCTTTCGAACAAAACACAAGATCAAGTGTACGGCCAAGTGAATTATACACAAGATTCTTCTGACCAAGACCTAGAAATTTCATCCCATCGAGTAATGTGTGGCTAGCATATGGCAACAGAGAACTACTCCAAATAATACTAGTATCGTTTTTAACCCAATGCATTCGCGGCTGATTATAATTCCCACACACGAGAACTACTTCCTTATCCAAACATTTCTCATGCAAGTCGTTCAAAGAGGCAATATGCTCATTGACTACGTTCACATCCTGGCTTCGATCTGGTGGAATGTAAATTGCGCATAAGACTAGATTTGTACCTTTAATTTTTGTAGAGGTAGATATTTGTTCCAAGTTTCGTCCGTACGTTGTGTGTATCATTCTGCTAGAATATTGATGAGCCACAGCGATCAGCACACCACCGAAGCGTGTTTTATTGCTATTTATTTGAGAACGGTCGCAGCGAAACACATTATAGGCCGTTCCAAATAACTGCAGTGAGGAAATACAATCGTCAAGCCCAGTCTCGGTCATAACAATAACGTCGATATCGCATTCAGCAGAGTTCAGGAACAAGTCATCGATTTTTGTTCTTAATCCTCTAACATTCTAATAAAAATCGAAATAGAGTTGGCAGATAGTTGCTGCAAAGGGCAAACATTGAATGCAGATAAACCAAATGAATCGTGTAAATACTCGCCTCTGGTGGGAGCCCTGGAGCTCCCGCCGTCCGCTGAAATTCTTGTTGCATTCAAACAATTGATCGGTTGTCTTTCTATGTTTTTTGAAAACTCAACAAATTCTCTAAACCAGGGGTTCCCAAACTATTTTGGGTCATGGACCCCTTTACTAAAATTAACTTAGGCCTCAGACCCCCATCAACAAATTCCTTTGAAAATTCAATTTCTTGCTTCTTTAATTTTGATGTAAAATACTTACCAATTTCTGCGGATGGTCAAATAAACACAACTTTTTAGCGTAAATATTTCAAATAACAACTTATATCAAACAATAGGGGGTCGATTTCTAGACCTCGTCGACCCCCATAGTCAGTTTTCGTTTATGTCGACCCCCGCAAAAAGGATATCGACCCCAAGGGGTCTATATCGACCACTTCGGGAACCCCTGCTCTAAACAATAGACCAGTTGGCCAACACGCAGCGTTTAGTGCTTGTTGCTTGTGTACTGGGTCCAGACCAATTTTGAATGAGATGTAAGTTAACCTTGATGAGTCCGTTCCTTTGGGTACTAAACGAATGGCATCAAAGGGAGCATCCAAATTCAAACACCGAGCGACTATTTTCTGTACATCCTCGTTACTGATAAGGGGATGAAATCCCGATAAATAGAGCCAGAATCTAGGCTGAGCTGCAGGAGGTGTAATGAAGGGAACAGAGAGATCACCAAAATCAATTTGATTAGTTCCGCGATCGGCACCTGGGCGAATAGCTTGACCATTTTCACCACGACGACGTTTTGCACCTATTGGCCATATCGGCTTTCGTACAGACGGCTTAGGAGTTGAAACATTGGAGATGCTATCGACTTTTTTGCTAAGCACTTCAACAATATCGGTCAGTTGCTGTATCTGTACATTGATATTGCTTTTGCATGTACTGGTGGATGTCGTATTTGGATTAAGATCAGCAAAATACGCACAAATGCTTCTACCATTTAGCATGTCTCTGCACTTCGTGCAAATAAACACCGCTTTACCTTGAGCAAAAATATCTTTGCATGAGCGAAGATTGAAACCACAACATGCATGAGCGAAGATTGAAACCACGACTGATGTGGATCGGAGTTTCGCATAAACCGCAGCGTACTGGTTCCAAATCGTTGATTTCATGGTGACACTCTCCGCATTGTTCTTTTGCCATGTTTGTTTTGATCAAGCTACGTTGATGAGCTGATGATTATATGACGCAATTGACTGGTATTGGTGCTAACGGTCGGTAGTGCGCCAAGAACACAACAAGTTGTCCGAAAAAACAGCAAAATGCGTAGATGCGGTAGAAAACCAGACGAGTGTTTGAACTACTAACGATACCAGATGCACTGCCGGACACGATGGAATAAGAACGGATACGATATTTAGAATTTTACACTATAAAATCGCAAAATAAAATGACTACCAGTCGCTTTCAAACTGTATCAGATGACAAGGTTGCCAATGGGTACTATACTATGAGCATGAACTTAGCGAGGCACCCCTCACCGATGATAACGCAAATAGGTGAATAATTTGTTGCTAATTTGTTGCTAATTAGTTACGGTAATTTTGAATTTGTTGCTCAATTTTTTTTAATTTTTTTTTTGAGTGCTTTGCTAAGTTCATATGAAGTCAGCGAAGCCCCCCTTCAATATATGTTTCAAAACAAATCGAAGCCCAGTGAATAATTTGTTGCTCATTAGTTAGCGTAATTTTGAATTTGTTGCTCAATTTTTTGTAAATTTTTTTGAGTACTTCGCTAAGTTCATATGAAGTTGGCGATGCCCCCTCCCAAATATGCTTCAAAACGAATCGAAACCCAGTGAATATTTTGTTGCTAATTAGTTACAGTAATTTTGAATTTGTTGCTCAATTTTTTTAAATTTTTTTGAGTACTTCGCTAAGTTCATATGAAGTTAGCGAAGCCCCCCTCCAATATATGCTTCAAAACAAATCGAAGTCCAGTGAATAATTTGTTGCTAATTAGTTACGGTAATTTTGAATTTGTTGCTCAATTTATTTTAAATTTTTTTGAGTACTTCGCTAAGTTCATATGAAGTTAGCGAAGCCCCCCTCCAATATATGCTTTAAAACAAATCGAAGCCCAGTGAATGATTTGTTGCTTATTAGTTACGGTAATTTTGAATTTGTTGCTCATTTTTTTTTTAATTTTTTTTAGTACTTCGCTAAGTTCATATGAAGTTAGCGAAGCCTCCCTTCTAAATATGCTTCAAAACAAATCTAAGCCTAGTAAATAATTTGTTGCTAATTAGTTACGGTAATTTTGAATTTGTTGCTCAATTTTTTTGACTACTTCGCTAATTTCATATGAAGTTAGCGAAGCCCCCCTCCAATATATGCTTCAAAACAAATCGAAGCTAAGTAAATAATTTGTTGCTAATTAGTTACAGCAATTTTGAATTTGTTGCTCAATTTTTTTGACTACTTCGCTAATTTCATACGAAGTTAGCGAAGCCCCCCTCCAACATATGCTTCAAAACAAATCGAAGCCCAGTGAATAATTTGTTGCTTATTTGTTGCTAATTAGTTACGGTAATTTTGAATTTGTTGTTCAATTTTTTTTTAGTACTTCGTTAAGTTTATATGAAGTTAGCGAAGGCCCCCTCCAATATATGCTTCAAAACAAATCGAAGCCCAGTGAATATTTTGTTGCTAATTTGTTGCTAATTAGTTACGGTAATTTTGAATTTGTTGCTCAATTTTTTTCTTATTTTTTTAGAACTTCGCTAAGTTCATATGAAGTTAGCGAAGCCTCCCTTCCAAATAAAGCATATTTGGAAGGGAGGCTTCGCTAACTTCATATGAACTTAGCGAAGTTCTAAAAAAATAAGAAAAAAATTGAGCAACAAATTCAAAATTACCGTAACTAATTAGCAACAAATAAGCAACAAATTATTCACTGGGCTTCGATTTGTTTTGAAGCATATGTTGGAGGGGGGCTTCGCTAACTTCGTATGAAATTAGCGAAGTAGTCAAAAAAATTGAGCAACAAATTCAAAATTGCTGTAACTAATAAATTGAAGCCTAGTAAATAATTTGTTGCTAATTATTTACGGTAATTTTGAATTTGTTGCTCAATTTCTTATTATTTTTTTTTAGTACCTCGCTAAGTTCATATGAAGTTAGCGAAGCCGCCCTTCCAAATATGCCTTAAAACAAATCGAAGGCTAGTAAATAATTTGTTGCTAATTTGTTGCTAATTAGTTACGGTAATTTTGAATTTGTTGCTCAATTTTTTTCCTATTTTTTTAGTACTTCGCTAAGTTCATATGAAGTTAGCGAAGCCTCCCTTCTAAATATGCTTCAAAACAAGTCGAATCCTAGTGCATAATTTGTTGCTAAATAGTTGCGGTAATTTTGAATTCGTTGCTCAATTTGTATTATTTTTTTGAGTACTTCTCTAAGTTCATATGAACTATTCTTCTCCCGCGAATAAAGTTTGTGCGCGTTTTTGAAGTACAATTTTCTCTGCTTCTTTCATTTTCCAGAGGATTTTCAACAATTCAAGTATATGTATTGTTAACTAATAATATTTTTGCCTTTCTCATATAGAAAGGTTATGAAATCACTTGAAAAACCGACTAGTGAAAATTGGCCAAGTGTCATATACCATTCGACTCAGTTCATCGAGCTGAGCAATGTCTGTGTGTGTGTGTGTGTGTGTGTGTGTGTGTGTGTGTGTGTGTGTGTGTGTGTGTGTGTGTGTGTGTGTGTGTGTGTGTGTGTGTGTGTGTGTGTGTGGTGTGTGTGTCTGTGTGAGTGTGTGTGTGTATGTGTTAAATAATCTCACGAGGTTTTCTCGGAGATGGTTGAACCGATTTTGACAAATTTAGATTCAAATGAAAGGTTTCGTAGTCCCATACGAAATTCCTGAATTTCATCCGGATCCGACTTCCGGTTCCGGATTTATAGGGTAAAGTGTGTTCAATATTGTACACCGTCACTTAAAATATTTTCGGATGCAACAAACATTTAAATCGTAATTTAGAGTGCGTACTAGAAGAGTTTGTGTGTCATGTTAGTTGGTGGCCGTACGAACCGATTTGATTAGTAAACCCACTTCATTTTCTTAACGATGACTTAGACATTCAAAGCACTGTTTTATTCTGTATGTTATGCACAAACAATCTCTTGGTTTCTTTCAAAAATCGAAGAGAAAAAATTTGAATTGAATAATTGAATATTATATGTACATGAGAAAGGCATCATTACACCACTAGGTGTACAGGTTTTTCTGCTAATGGTAGCTTGACAGTCCAATCAGCAATACCAACTCAAAAATTAAAAAAGGGGAGTGGATAAACAATTATCTCATTTTTGTCGTAAGTTGATCGTAAATTTTATGTTGGAAATAAGATCGGTACAGTTCCACTGAACTTCGATCTGTCATAATTCTAATGACTTCACAATTCTAAAAATATGTAAACGTCTTAACCCGTGAAGTATTACTGTTTTTTAGTAAATTGTATTAGAGATCTGGGAAAGTAAGGAGCAATTTAGTTTTCAAAATATATTTCCATCCGATTAATTAATTTATTTGCGTGTGAAGAATGAATTGAATTACATTTGCTCTCCAGAAATAATTTATTCAAATAAAATGATCAGATATCTTTCCGATGCAATTCAGTAGAATATGGGATCACCCTTCATATTTTTAGAGTGCTGAAATAAAAAAATTTAAAAGGCTTTTTGAATATATTCACCAAATGAAAAATTACCGCTAGCAATCAATTCGCACCAATATTTTTTCTCTACAAATCTAGAAATTTTCACATTTTTACGTCCAAAAATTATGTTATTTGACAGATCTGTATTTCTGCTGAATGTATAGTGATTGTTACTGAAATTCTTCATTATTTTTTATTAATTTTCCGAATATTGGTAGAACTTTCACTGAGTTCGTCAAGAGAAATGACATTTCAGAGTTCACAGACCGTATCAGTAAATAATAAATAACCGTAACTTTTACATAGGAGTTGGATAAATTTTACGTATCTTTCAGTAAAAATAATATTTTACAGATCGTTGCTGCAAAAATTACTACCGAACACAAAAATAGAAATTTTTTTGTATAATAAACTGCTTCAAAGTTTGTTCTGTCGGGTGAACGTATGAGTAATTCCATAAAACGGACTGTTCAGAATAGAAATCTGTGCATTTGTTCAATTTTCGCTTAACAGAAGTATTTCATATTTTCACATTAATCTTTGGTGATGTTTCTTCTTCTGGAGCTAAAGCGAGTGTGTGTCGAATTCCGTTGATTGTAGGTTAAGTAATCAGAAAAATAATGGAAGAAACGTTGACCACTTAGTCTTTTGACAATTCTTCTGACGAGACGAAGTTCGACGGGTCAACTAGTGTTTTTATAAATCCATACGACGATTGATCAATTTCGCTGTTGGTTTTTTTTCCATAAACGTTTATTTCTTAAGGCAGTTTGCATAAGTTTTTCTTCGCCGTGGCATCACTTTTACATAAAATTCTCATCCTAATTTAATTCTAACATATTCACAACGATTTGAATTTATTAAAACATATTCCTCTTATTACTTAAACATCATTTTATATAACTCGTCATTAATTATGAAATCTACTCGGAAATATTATTTTAACCAAACGATTAACTTCTAAAAATTAAAAAATAAGCTGATATTTTCAGACATTTTGTTGATAATTTCATAAACTGTTTCGAGTTTGTTTGTATCATTACATAATTTTTATTCTAATTTAGCTATTGGTTGAACTCATGGACGCAGCTGGAATCAGAACTAAGTCTTAAAGGGGGCCTTTATTAAATTGAAACTCCAATTTTCTTTATGAAATGATAAATAAGTTTCATGTATGAAAGGTCACGACAAGCAAGAATGTCTCGAACTGGGACATTGGATAGTCTACCTTGGGTACGCAAAGAATTTATTAGTTGAGATCTGACATCACGATACTCCACGCATGTCCAAACGACATGATCAATATCCCGATAACCTTCTCCGCAAGCACAATGATTAGTCTCGGAATTTCTGAAAACCAAAATTGCATACAAGAGCAACTGCCGACAGCAATATTGATGCCGATCCACTTTGATATATATATATATATATATATATATATATATATATATATATATATATATATATATATATATATATATATATATATATATATATATATATATATATATATATATATATATATATATATATATATATATATATATATATATATATATATATATAGTGTCAAAGCATTCAAATTCAAAATGATGATGCAGGGGAACGGGTATAGCGTGATGGGTAAGTCGATACCTTTGACGCTGCCCACCTGGGTTCGATTCCCAACCCCGCACATAGGGTCAGAAAACTTTTCTCGTCCGAAGAGGTGAATGACAGCAATGTTAAAACCTCTATAATCGAAAAAAAATGACGATGACGATGCAAAACTGGTACGCGACGGTACGTGCGGCTTTGCTCCATTCACAGCGTGCTTTGTTCAATTTCGTATAGCGTGCAGGGTTGCCACACACACACATATATATATATATATATATATATATATATATATATATATATATATATATATATATATATATATATATATATATATATATATATATATATATATATATATATATATATATACACACCTAGAAAAAATCGTGTAAATTTACGTCTTCTGAGAACGACATATACGAGCGTCAAAAATGACTCATTTTTACACTAGATCTAACACATATTTATTGCATTCTGACATATTTTTAAATGCTGAAGCTTGTAAATTTACACGTCTTCTTTAAAAATAGTGTATGTTCGACACATATGTGAATCATTCTTGTAAAATTCAGTCATTTTACGAATTACGTTTTTATGATTTGAGTCATATGCGGATTTACGTCACCGGTAAATTTAAGAATTTTTTGCTGTGTATATATATATATATATATATATATATATATATATATTAGAGATGGTCGGGTATAGAAATTCTTATACCCGAACCCGACCCGTACCCGAGTGATCAGCAAAAAAAATTACCCGTACCCGATTAAAAATTTAAAAAATTACCCGTACCCGATCCGTACCCGATCAATAATACAAAAAAATTACCCGTACCCGAAAAAAAATAAAAAATTTTACCCGTACCCGATTAAAAATTACCTGTACCCGTACCCGACCCCAATGAGTAGTAAAAATTTTACCAAAATTCAGTATGGAAAAAATAAAGTGTTTTAGATATCGAGCCGTATCAGGCTCTAGTTGGTAAGAAAAATACATTAAAATGCTTGTTTACTTTTAAACATATAAATACAATGTGAAGCATGAATAATGTAATGTAACTTTTTTTTAAACATGCAAACCATTTTCGTTTAGCGGAAGGATACAACTAAGTTTCTGTCAAATCAGAAGTGACATTGAGGTTACCAATGTCGAAATAACCGCTAGTTCAAAAATAAATGTTAGATGGCGGACTCTGTAGATTTTCAATGTCTTTGGTACTTTATACTCATTTACAAATGTGAACAAAAGGGAGTAATATCAACTCAAATTTTTCGAAAAGTATATTTACCCAAAATGTCGTAATACCCGTTGTATTCAATTTTGGGTAGGTATGGTTTTTACGAAACAGTGCGACTTTTGATCCAATTCTTTAGAACCACAAGTAATTCGAATCACTTGAAAAATCACGTCAAATAGTTCCAAATGTCAAATTGAATATTACACGTGACGAAAATGAATGTTATGCGAACATCCCCTAAAATGAATAGTGTGTTATCAGTTCGTTTACGTGAATTGACCAAAGAATCAAACAATGTACGTGTATTCCCGGTGTGAAAAATTCAATTTTGAACATGGTGAACAGTGAGTTCTTCAAGTGTAAGTAGTTTGAATATTCGTAGGAAATTTTTTTGGTTACAATTTTTTACTACAAAGCAAAATGAATTATGATTTTGATTTAAATTAATCTGTCAACTATGCCCGTTTTGTAGCCTCACAAACCCACACCCACGATGTTATCGGTAGCTGTTGGTTTTTACAGCCATTGAACCGGTGGAACCCTCAACGAGTGAACACGGTGAAAATTTGAGTATTTCGCGAGAAAAGATTTTCACCCTTACTTTTGCGACTCCACGTTGTCACGCATCGAGATTTTCACTTGTTGTCCAGTGAAAAGAAACGAAAATTAACTAGCAATATAGCCCAACTTGCTGTGCCATCAATCGGTGTCATTTCAAGTGAGGTGACACCACCCAGAAGTGCAGAATAAGAAGAACTTCTATGCAGATTTTCTGAATTAAATGTTCATGTTTTTATGGTAAGAATCCTAATGATTTTTATGAAAATTTTGAAAATCTCCAACCAATATTTAAAATATCAGTTTTCTGGTATCTGAATGTGATATGAGTACTACACTACATTTTATATACTGCCCATCCTTGCATATCAGTCCCATATGGAGAATCGGCATGTTGAGAAAAAGACGATCAAAAGTTTATTTCCGATTTTTTTATTTATTGTGCTCCCTAATGCTGGTCCCGGGTTGGCGGTTCAATGCATAGGACGCTGGTCTTACAAGCCAGCTGTCGTATGTTCGAGTCCCGACCTGGAAGGATTCTTAGTGTCAGTAGGATCCATAGTACTAGCCATGCAATGATTCTGTACGCTAAGAATCGGCTGCGAAGTCTGTTGAAACAGAAAGGCCAAATTCCACGAAAGGAATGTAATGCCAAGACTTTGCTTTGCTCCCTAATGCTAAATCTTGGTATTATTACATGAAATATCGGTAATACACCTTTGCTGTTCCAATATTGCAACAAATGAAATTATTGAAATTTTGCACTGAATGGGACTGATATGCGGGTACTTTAGCATATGGGACACAGAAATGAGTTGATATTTTTTTATATTTTACTGAACAAACCCTCAACTTTAATTGCTATTTCTGAGAGTATATTGAGGAAAGACTCCATTCCTCAAGCTAACTCAAAATTGGCGAAAATCGATATGAGACTGATATGCGAGTATGGGTAGTATATGAATCAAATAATTTAAAATCAAGACCTCAACATCATAGAGCTAAGGCAGTGTGTCTTATTAAATATGTTATAAACAAAGTAGGGCGGGAAATATTCACATACCTTTTCACGTAACTATGATTGATACTTTTTTTAAATGAAGAAAAAATGAAAAAGGTGCCAGTTGACAGGTCTGGTCATAGGCGCGAATGTCAAAACCCCTTGAATCAAATTGATTATTTTTCGGAAGAACTGTTTTGCAATGAAAAAATCTCGTCAACGTGTAAACATATTTCTGTGAAGTACAAATGGTCGGGTAATCGATCCGAAAAAACAATTTACCCGTACCCGAGTGAGCGGTAAATTTTTTTACCCGTACCCGAGTGAGCAGTAAAATTTTTTACCCGTGCCCGACCCGTACCCGATTGAAAGTAAAAATTTTTACCCTTACCCGACCAAAAACCCGTCGGTTTTTACAGCCATGAAACATTTACTTTCGTCATTATATAGTGAGATATGAAGATGCGAATATTGAACACTCATTGAATTTCTCATTCTAAAACCATTGAATGATTCATTAACATTATCTCAACTCTTTGACACGTGAAAAATCGATTTTTTTCTGCAGACTTTTATCAAAATTAACATTTTTTACTCGCTAAGTCAGTTTTGTTTTTTATACTTTATAGAGAAATGAAAGTCCACAGAAGTTTTTTTTCAGATTTACAAACTTGTGCAACTCTGTCTGAAGATATTTGAATGTTGTATTGTTTACGTATTGAGTGTGAAGTTAAGCACAGTCGGGTGTCCGGAATGTGCGAATTGCTCGATTAGATTTTGAATTGAGCAAAATTTTCAAATTGATCGATTAAATAATAATCGAATACCCGATTAATTATCCAATACTTGACAATTTATTCAATTCTTATTATTATTATCGAATTCGAATCGAATCATTCGACTAGTTTAATAATTGATATTAGTTTCAATCTAATCGATTTAATATTATTCGAGTATCTGGATTATTAATCGATTACTCGATCGACATTCCTACATCCATAAACGGCACATACACCTTCAGTTTCCCGGACAGTCCAAATGAACCTTGGACGGAATGAAAAACTGAACGATTAACTGAACTGAGCGTGTGTGGTGACTATTCAGTGTTGCGTTTTGTCTTCATGTCAGTTTCATCCGTTTTTTTTTTCATGGAGACAAAAGAAAAAAAAGAAAACTGACGGACTGAACGACAAAAGTGACAAAAGAAAATCTGCTTTGATCTAGCAAATATTGCTGCTTGAAGAATCTACAAAACATGACAAAAAATATTTCTCAGTGGATTAGTTTATTTCAATCAATATTTTGATAAAAAGAACAAATATTTTACTTGTGCGTTTCTGTCAATTTCTTGGCAAACGATTTCACAGTACATTCAATTTGAAAAACCTGTTTTAATCCACCTAGTGATGTAATGATGCCTTTCTAATATTACTAATATTTTCAACAATATCACCAGAAGATTTTGTGAAGATATTTTTTTCCAATCTTGAATAAAATTAGAAACTTTCTTTGGGTATAAACTAACATAACCTTTTCAAATTGTAAACAGTTATGTCAAGTTGATAAGAATTTTTCTTTATTTTGCATCGTCGCGCTAAGTGATTAAACACACTTTATCCTATAGATCTGGAACCAGAAATCGGACCCCGATGAAATTAAACAGCAACCTATCGAAATCGATCAAATTATCTCTGTGAAAATTGAGTGAGCCTCGTTTAAAACTTTTCGACTACTACTTCTGGTACTTCTGGAACCAGGAACTTGGAACCAGTATAACCAAAGTCGGTTCGTTTAGTAAGTAACTAATATAGCCTACAAATTGAATCAGTTTAAAGCCAAATCTAGAAGAATTTTACCCTTCGACGGTCTAAATGACAGTGTGAAATTCAATAGCAACCTACAGGGCTACGAGATATTTTTTTATGAGTGACATTATTTGACACACACCAGACCCTGTCAGCTTGGAGCGATCTCAATCTTCAGTTCAGCAACGCCATCGCACGGCGTCTCATTCAACATGTCATGTCAATTGTATGGGTGCACAGCCCTGCTATTTTGGCACGCACGAATTTGACATTTCTCTCCTCTACTTCTATGTATGAGGTTCGATGCGGGCTCACCTGAGGGCGACATGCTCGCAAAAAAGGATGTTGCCAATGATTTGTTCGGGAAATGTGATAGCTGGATATCTTGTTAATATGATGTCTTTGCACACACCCATTACATTGCTCAGCTCGATGAACTGTGTCGAATTGTATAGAACACTTAGCCTTTCGGGTCAATTTCCACTGGTCAATTTTTCAAGTAATTGTATAAACTTTCTTTATGAGAAAGGCAATAAGTGCACTTTTATTGAAAAGCATCTTTATCATGATCTTGTAATAACACTAAGAAGTAGGTACAACTTGAATAAAAAGATTAAAAATTTACGTATTTTTCACCTGAAAAATATAAATTTTTATTAACTTTTCGTTTGAGAGTTTGAACAGAATGATTTTACAAGGATATTTTTTTTAAATATTACCATTTAATTCTGTTATAAGTATATCACGTCACTATACAAATTCACTATGTATCTCACGACACTATAAATCTTGTATAATAAACGTCACATCACATATGGACATTTCGAATACAATTTATATTCATCTTCAGTGTGATATCACAAAACTATCACACTGAAGATGAATATAAATTGTATTCGAAATGTGCATATGTGATGTGACGTTTATTATACAAGATTTATAGTGTCGTGAGATACATAGTGAATTTGTATAGTGACGTGATATACTTATAACAGAATTAAATGGTAATATTTAAAAAAATTATACTTGTATAAATTTTAATGTGGCAACCCTGCACGCTATACGAAATTGAACAAAGCACGCTGTGAATGGAGCAAAGCCGCACGTACCGTCGCGTACCAGTTTTGCATCGTCATCGTCATTTTTTTTCGATTATAGAGGTTTTAACATTGCTGTCATTCACCTCTTCGGACGAGAAAAGTTTTCTGACCCTATGTGCGGGGTTGGGAATCGAACCCAGGTGGGCAGCGTCAAAGGTATCGACTTACCTATCACGCTATACCCGTTCCCCTGCATCATCATTTTGAATTTGAATGCTTTGACACTTATCGCCCTATAATTTCGGAACCTGAAGTCGGATCAGGATGAAATGGCACAGTATATTTAAAGACAATGAGAGCTTTAATTTGAATAATGAATCGTGAAAAACGGCTTAACCGTGGCTGAGAAATCGACGGGAGTTCCGTTTTTGGAGATTTTCTTCACTATTACCGGTGCTTTCGGAAGCGGAAACCGGGGACTTGTAGTCCCAAAGTAGTTTTATATATTCACTAACTAACAAGATCTGCCAATTTGATGAATTTAGCAGTAAGTTTTATAAAAATGCGCACCTCGTTTCGCCATCGCTTGTGAAAAAATACCCATGAAATTGAAAATTTTCACCAATTGCACTGTAATACCGGAACCGGAAGTCGGATCTGGATCAACTTTTCGGGGACTTTTTAAAGAATTTCAAGACCTTTTATTTCCTTCTTAGTTTGTGAAAATTAGTCAAGAAATTTCCGAGAAAATTGATTGCATATTTTTTCATAAATTTTCACATATTTCCTTGTGATTCCGGAACCGGAAGTGGAATCCAAATAAAACTCAGGAAAATTGTAAAAGGCTATAAGACCTTTCATTTAACTCTAAGTTTGTGAAAATCGGTTCAGCCATCTTTGAGAAACGTGTGTGACTATTTTTTTCTTTTTTTTTTGGTGCATATCACCCTGTAATTCCGGAACCGGAAGTCGGATTCATATGAAACTCAGGAACTTTGTATTGGACCTCAAGACCTTTCATTTGAATCCAAGTTTGTGAAAATCGGTTCAGCCATCTCTGAGAAAATTGAGTGACACTATTTGTCACACACACACACACACACACACACACACACACACACACACACACACACACACACACACACACACACACACACACACACACACACACACACACACACACACACACACACACACACACACACACAGACATTTTGTGATCACGACGAACTGAGTCGAATGGTATATGACACTCGACCCTCCGGGCCTCGGTTCAAAAGTCGGTTTTCACAGTGATTGCATTCTATAAGAGAAAGGCAAAAATAGTTTCAAATGAACGAGGTATAGATAAAATTGACTAACTTTTTAGATAAACTAAATTAACCTAAATTTCAACTAAGGCTTTTGTTTAATATATTCATTAATTTGCTTGTATTTAGGAAAAAACGATTTCTTTCACACTAATTTGCAAGATAAACGAAGGTTTTGATTAATTAATTTGCCAAATTTAAAGGCTCTTTTGTCACGAGGCGATCTAATTATTTACACACCACAACCAAGCCCTGGTATTTTAATTAGTATTCAATGATTTAGTACTTCATCAGTCCGGTCAATCTCTACATCAAACAATCTTTAAAAAAAATATGTTTTAATCCACCTTGTGGTGTAATGATGCCTTTTTCATGTACATATAATATTGTGGTATTCAATTCAAAAATTTTCTCTTCGATTTTTGAAAGAAAAAGAGATTGTTTGTGCATAACATACAGAATAAAACAGTGCTTTGATTGCCTAAGTCATCCTTAACCCTCAGGGTACGGACTGGGTTACCGTAACCCGAGCGAAATTTGAAAGAAGCGCCATACGAAGAGAAGTCGGCGAGGGGGGTCCGGACCAGGGGGGGGGAAAAACTTATAGGTACACACTATTAGAGGCCCAAGCGGCAGAGTCAGTTTCCGCTTTGTGTCCGAGCTAGACACATATAAACATTGTGCTCGGGTGTGGTACACCCAGTCCGTATCAAACGTTACAAAATCCAAAATTTTCAAAAAAATTAAGTTTTAATTTTCGTCTGTTTGCCGCTGAGGAATAAAAAGGTAAGTAAGAATACGTACTCTTTACTTAATTTTGTAGATTCTAACCTCAAAATAACGCGTTGTACATGGTGTAAGCGAAGTATTGTAGTAGATCTCAATCACTTGAACGTACGTCTTATATCGAAATCTTTGCTGCTCGTAGTGAATTATAACTCATTAAATTTTGTTTCTTGTAATGATACTACTTGTAATGATACTACTCAACAATATCTGAGAAACAATTTTTTTACGCTCAAAGTAATTAATTTTAACCTTTATCATCATAAATCAACGAAACAACGTTTTTTCGCTAACTCGAAAAAACGCGTATTTTCATTTTTCAAAAAAAAAAATGGTTTTTGGAATAAATCAAAAAACCGTTATGGACATGTGTAAGAACTACTTTTTACCTTTCAATTGCGAGTTATACAATGTTAATATTTTTTTTTCAAAAAGTTACAGCATTTTGAAAAAAAAACGTTTTTTACAAAAAAAAATCATGACCCGTTCACATTTTTCATTATAATTTTTTTTCAATCAGTTAAATGATTAATCTGACAACTCTATTATATTTTTGAGACAATTTCACACAAAATAAAAAAAAAATATTCAAATTGACAAAGTACAGCTCGATATACACCCAATCAAAGTCGCCGGGTTAGGCTAACCCTGTCCGTACTGAACGTAACTTTTTTATAGTCCGTACCCTGAGGGTTAAGAAAACGAAGTCGGTTCACTATTATATGCACTCCGTATGAATTCCGTATGGGACCACGAGACCTTTCATTTGAATCTAAATTTGTCAAGCCATCTCCGAGAAAACCTCGTGAGATTATTTGACACATACACACAACACACACACACACAGACATTGCTCAGCTCGATGAACTGAGTCGAATGGTATATGACACTTGGCCAATTTTCACTAGTCGGTTTTCAAGTGATTGCATAACCTTTCTATATGAGAAAGGCAAAAATATTATTAGTTAACAATACATATACTTGAATTGTTGAAAACCCTCTGGAAAATAAAAGAAGCAGAGAAAATTGTACTTCAAAAACACACACAAACTTTATTCGCGGGAGAAGAATAGTTCATATGAACTTAGTACTTAGTAAGTACTCGAAAAAATAATAAAAACTTAGCAACGAATTCAAAATTACCGCAACTAATTAGCAACAAATTATTCACTGGGCTTCGATTTATTTGAGGCTTATTTGGGAGGGGGGTTTCGCTAACTTCATATAAACTTAGCGAAGTACTAAAGAAAATTTAAAAAAAAAATTGAGCAACAAATTCCAAATTACCGTAACTAGTTAGCAACAAATTAGCAACAAATTATTCACTGGGTTTCGATTTGTTTTGAAGCATATTTGGAAGGCAGGCTTCGCTAACTTCATATGAACTTAGCGAAGTACTCAAAAAAATTTAAAAAAAATTCAGCAGCAAATTCAAAACTACCGTAACTAATTAGAAACAAATTATTCACTGGGTTTCGATTCGTTTTGAAGCATATTTGGGAGGGGGGCATCGCTAACTTCATATGAACTTAGCGAAGTACTCGAAAAAATTAAAAAAAAATTGAGCAACAAATTCAAAATTACCGTAATTAATTAGCAACAAATTATTCACTGGGCTTCGATTTATTTGAGGCATATTTGGGAGGAGGGTTTCGCTAACTTCATATGAACTTAGCGAAGTACTCAAAAAAATTTAAAAAAAATTGAGCAGCAAATTCAAAATTACCGTAACTAATTAGAAACAAATTAGCAACAAATTATTCACTGGGTTTCGATTCGTTTTGAAGCATATTTGGGAGGGGGGCATCGCTAACTTCATATGAACTTAGCGAAGTATTCGAAAAAATTTATAAAAAATTGAGCAACAAATTCAAAATTACAACTAATTAGCAACAAATTATTCACTGGGCTCCGATTTGTTTGAGGCATATTTGGGAGGGGGGTTTCGCTAACTTCATATGAACTTAGCGAAGTACTCAAAAAAATTAAAAAAAAATTGAGCAGCAAATTCAAAATTACCGTAACTAATTAGAAACAAATTAGCAACAAATTATTCACTGGGTTTCGATTCGTTTTGAAGCATATTTGGGAGGGGGGCGTCGCTAACTTCATATGAACTTAGCGAAGTATTCAAAAAAATTTAAAAAAAATTGAGCAACAAATTCAAAATTACCGTAACTAATTGGCAACAAATTAGCAACAAATTATTCACTGGGCTTCGATTTATTTGAGGCATATTTGGGAGGGGGTTTCGCTAACTTCATATGATCTTAGCGAAGTACTCAAAAAAATTTAAAAAAAATTGAGCAGCAAATTCAAAATTACCGTAATTAGAAACAAATTAGCAACCAATTATTCACTGGGTTTCGATTCGTTTTGAAGCATATTTGGGAGGGGGGCATCGCTAACTTCATATGAACTTAGCGAAGTACTCAAAAAATTTAAAAAAAATTGAGCAACAAATTCAAAATTACCGTAACTAATTAGCAACAAATTATTCACTGGGCTTCGATTTATTTGAGGCATATTTGGGAGGGGGTTTCGCTAACTTCATATGAACTTAGCGAAGTACTCAAAAAAATTAAAAAAAAAATTGAGCAGCAAATTCAAAATTACCGTAACTAATTAGAAACAAATTAGCAACAAATTATTCACTGGGTTTCGATTCGTTTTGAAGCATATTTGGGAGGGGGGCGTCGCTAACTTCATATGAACTTAGCGAAGTATTCAAAAAAATTTAAAAAAAATTGAGCAACAAATTCAAAATTACCGTAACTAATTAGCAACAAATTAGCAATAAATTATTCACTGGGCTTCGATTTATTTGAGGCATATTTGGAAGGGGGTTTTGCTAAGTTCATATGAACTTAGCGAAGTACTCAAAAAAATTAAAAAAAAATTGAGCAACAAATTCAAAATTATCGTAACTAATTAGAAACAAATTAGCAACAAATTATTCACTGGGTTTCGATTCGTTTTGAAGCATATTTGGGAGGGGGGCATCGCTAACTTCATATGAACTTAGCGAAGTACTCGAAAAAATTTAAAAAAAATTGAGCAACAAATTCAAAATTACCGTAACTAATTAGCAACAAATTATTCACTGGGCTTCGATTTATTTGAGGCATATTTGGAAGAGGGGCTTTGCTAACTTAGCGAAGTACTCAAAAAAAATTTAAAAAAAAAGAGCAACAAATTCACAATTACCGTAACTAATTAGCAACAAATTAGCAACAAATTGTTCACCTATTTGCGTTATCATCGGTGAGGGGTGCCTCGCTAAGTTCATGCTCATTCAACAGTGACTATTATATAGCGTTATTAGAGCGTTTGAAGGACGAAATTTCAATAAAACGGCCTCATTTGAAGAAGAAAAAAGTTTTGTTTCATCAAGACAATGCACCGTGTCACAACTTGTGACACACAAGTCGATGAAAACCATGCTGAAATTGAACGAATTGGGCTTCGAATTGCTCCCTCATCCACCGTATTCTCCAGATTTGGCCCCCAGGGACTTTTTCCTGTTCTCAGACCTCAAGAGAATGCTCGCTGGTAAAAAAATTTAGATGCAATGAAGAGGTACTCGCTGAAACTGAGGCCTATTTTGAGGCAAAGGACAAATCGTACTACAAAAATGGTATCGAAAAGTTGGAAGATCGCTATAATCGCTTATCGCCTCTGATGGCAATTATGTTGAATAATAAAAACGAAATTTGGCAATAAAAATGTGTGTTTCTATTAAACGATACGAACTTTTCAGCCGAACTGTTATCTTGAATCACCATAGGGGGGAGTACATGAAATTTTCGAAATCGAAAAAAAAGTTTTAATGCCAAAAAGCTTAGAATTGCATGAAATGTCAAGATTTAGTGTCATCTCGAAAAAAAAATTTTGAAAAAAATCGACTTTTTGGGACTTAGAAAAAATATCAAAATTTTTCTAAGTCCCACAAAATGGATTTTTTCAAAAAAAAAATTTTTTGAGATAACACTAAATCTCAACGTTTCATGCAATTCAAAGTTTCTTGGCATCAACATTTTTCTAAGTCCCACAAAATCGATTTTATAAAAAAAAATTATTTTTGAGATAACACTAAATCTCGACGTTTCATGCAATTTTAAGAGTTTCGGCATCAAAAATTTTTCGATTTTGGAAATTTCATGTGCCTCCCCCCTATGGTGCTTTTTCAAGATCGAAAATTGTCAAACCTTTACCAACGGACAGCACCTCTTACACATGTCCAATTTAGCTCAAATTTTGCATGAAGACTTTTTTCGAGGTGCTTAAACTTTTGAGCACTAAAGCTTAACAAAAATAGAGGTGATCCCAAAATTTTGGCACCCTTATATATATATATATATATATATATATATATATATATATATATATATATATATATATATATATATATATATATATATATATATATATATATATATATATATATATATATATATATATATATATATATATATATATATATATAAGAGCGGTAAAAATCAACGTGTTTTGTCGGGTACGTCACCTATACCATCATATCTCCGGAACCAAAAGTCACAGCCATTTGATCTTCGAACTTGATCAATGGTCCGACAGTAGCTTTCAAACGAGCCCAAGTTTGTTAAAATCGGTTCAGCCATCTCTGAGAAAATTGAGCGCGTTCAAATACAACGCTTTTTGTCGGTTACGTCACTTATACCATCATATCTCCGGAACCAAAAGTCACAGCCATTTGATCTTCGAACTTGATCAATGGTCCGACAGTAGATTTCAAACGAGCCCAAGTTTGTTAAAATCGGTTCAGCCATCTCTGAGAAAATTGAGCGCGTTCAAATACAACGCTTTTTGTCGGTTACGTCACTTATACAATCATATCTCCGGAACCAAAAGTCTCAGCCATTTGATCTTCGAACTTGATCAATGGTCCGACAGTAGCTTTCAAACGAGCCCAAGTTTGTTAAAATCGGTTCAGCCATCTGAAAAAATTGAGCGCGTTCAAATATCTTCGAAAAGTGCACACACATACGCGCGCACACACACATACATTTTCCGATCTCGTCGAACTGAGTCGAATGGTATATAACACTATGGGTCTCCGAGGCTCCGTTCGAAAGTCGGTTTTTCCAGCAATTCTAATACCTTTCTATAGAGAAAGGCAAAAAGAGGACTACTATTATCAGGAATAAGAGTAAATTGACATCTTATGAACCGTTAACACTCCAAATACCAAACCTGAAAAAAGTGGGAACGGTAACTTCGAGCTGTCATAGCTCAGCTGTTTTTCAACGAATCTCAATAAATTTTACACCCTCGAATTTTGTGAAGTTCGTAGATTTTTTTTCTCCCCTTTATGGGCTACTCTGGCCGAGGCGGGTGGGTACAACGATCCGCACTTTACATACCGGACGAACTAGGCTATGGTGCCCAAATGAACACTAGTAACGAAGTAAAAAAACCTATCATTGATAGGTTCCCTCCAGCATGTAACCCAAGTTACAGATTCCTTTACGGTTATCAATTTGCAACGACAGATACGATTATCTTCTATTGCAAGTTCGCCAGTGAGTTTGTCACTTGGGCAGGAATTGTGTGCTTCACCCGGTAACCAGTCAATCACTGAGTCGTGCGTCTCTGTCATGTTGGTATTTTGTCATCCTACCAACTGCTCCTGTGTCTTAAATGTCTTCGTCGATGAAACTTTGCAAAATTTCGCATTGTATCCGCTTCGGTCTTGGCCCTGCTTTTCTATATAGTCTTTTATGTATGAAGCGGTACAATTATTACTTGTTCCTAAATCAATGTAGATATGTTTGGTCTACTAACATTATCCAATCTGATTAGAGATGGTCGGGTTTCGGGTATTTTACCCGAAACCCGACAGATTTTTGGTCGGGTACGGGTAAAACATTTTATTTTCAATCGGGTACGGGTCAGGTGTGGGTAAAAAATTTTACTGCTCACTCGGGTACGGGTCGGGTACGGGTCGGGTTCGGTTTTTTTTTCTGATCGATTACCCGATCATTTGTACTTCACATAAATATTTTAACACGTTGACGAGAATATTTTATTGCAAAACAGTTCTTCCGAAAAATATACGATTTGATTCAAGGGGGTTTGACATTCGCGCCTAGGACCAGACCTGACAACTGGCATATATTTCCAGAAAAAAAAAACATTTCTTTTCTTCATTAAAAAAAACGATCAATAATAGTTACGTGAAAAGTTATGTGAATATTTTCCACCCTACTTTTTATAACATATTCAATAAGACACACTGCCTTAGCTCTAATGAGATGTTACGGTCAGACCTTACTTTTCACGTAGGTTTCAATGGACTGTCATTTTAAAGCTGTTTAATGCACAATCCAGTAAAAATTATTTGATTCATATATAAAATGTAGTATAGTACTCATATCGCATTGAGATACCAGAAAACTGTTATTTTAAATATTGGTTGGAGATTTTTCAAAATTTTCATATATATCATTAGGATTCTAACCATAAAAATATGAACATTAATTTCAGAAAATCTTCTTAGAAGTTCTTCTTATTCTTCACTTCTGGGTGGTGTCATATCACTGAAATGACACCGATTGATGGCACAGCAAGTTGGGCTATATTGTCAGATAATTTTCGTTTCTTTTCATTGGAATACAAGTGAAACTCTCGATGCGTGACAATGTGGAGTCGCAAAAGTACGGGTGAAAATCTTTTCTCGCGAAATACTCAAATTTTCATCGTGTTCACACGTTGAGGGTTCCACCGGAGGTGGCACAGAAGTTCAATGGCTGTAAAAACCACCAGATACCGTTAACATCGTGAGTGTGGGTTTGTGAGGCTTACAAAACGGACATATTTGACAGATTAATTTAAATCAAAATCATAATTCATTTTGCTTTGTAGTAAAAAATTGTAACAAAAAAAAAATTCTCACGAATGTTCAAACTACTTACACTTGAAGGACTCACTGTTCACCATTTTCAAAATTGAATTTTTCACACCGGGAATACACGTACATTATTTGATGTTTGGTCAATTCACGTAAACGAACTGATGATACTCTATTCATTTTAGGGGATGATTCGCATAACATTCATTTTCGTCACGTATAATATTCAATTTGACATTTGGAACATTTTTACGTGGTTTTTCAAGTGATTCGAATGAGAATTTTTATTTGTGTGTCAAGATAATGAGCACGCTTACTTGTGATTCTAAAAAATTGAATTAAAAGTCGCACTGTTTCGTAAAAACCATACCTACCCAAATTTGAATACAACGGGTATTACGACATTTTGGGTAAATATGCTACTCGAAAAATTTGAATAGATAGTACTCACGGAACCGCAAAACAACTTAATTTTAGGTACATTCCACCGAATTTGGGGGTTCCGTTCAGTAACCTATTTTTTGGAAAAGTAGCTCTAGGTAGTTTCCGTAAGGCACGTGGAAAAAATACTTAAAGATTAGTTATATCTACTCAATGGTAAGTTACATTTACTCTACAGTTGAGTCGTATTGACTAAATTTCAAGTTGGTACGGTTTACTTAATTTTGGCTTATTGAACGAAACTCTCGCTGTTGGGTGGTTTTGCTCTTTGTATTTTGACAACAATGGAAGGAGCGAACGGAAAAAAAGATTCAAAAGAACTCAAAATTAAGTAAAAAGAACTCAAATAATAGGTAGTTTTTATTTCAGTCGGTGTTGAACAGTCGTTCGCACCGCACGCGTATAGCTCTTGGCTCCTGGAATTTTTTTCTGGCTACCTAGAGTTTCATTGATTCAAGGTTTCAGTCTTTTTCAAGGCTACCTGAATCACTAACTAAGTGATATAAGAGTGACTAAGTGATACAAAGAGTGATATTAGCCTAAGGCTAAAACTAATTCAATACGGAATAAATCACAATCCGTTATTCAACATTTTTCTAATAACATTCACGATCTTATAGAATCTGAATGTAAAAATAAAAGACAACGGACGGATTTCCCTTCCGCTGATCCTATGCCGTCTAACAATATTTACGAGATTCTTCCTGAATCCGATTGTAGCGACATAGAAGAAAATTCTTCAAAAATTCCCAAAATGGACGCTTGTCGTTCTGGGAAGAAACATCAATCTATGCCACCAGTGACGGTGATGATTTCCGACTTCAAAGCATTCCGTACTGAGCTTTCTACTTTGCTCCCGGAAGTAAAAGTCTCATTTCAAATCGGACGAAGAGGAGAATGTCGAGTCTTAGTGGATGGATTGGAAGATTACGAACGTCTTATTCGATATTTGTCCGAGAAACTTCATAAATTTTATTCATATGATATAAAATCAGACAGACCCTTCAAGGCTGTCTTGAAGGGATTATCAAATGATCAAAGTATTGATGAAATTAAAAATGAACTAAAAGAATTGCTTGGTTTTGCCCCTTCCCAAGTAATACTTATGAAAAAAAGAGCGAATGGTACTTCTAAACCACGCTCTGGAATTTCCCATGAACTTTACCTAATACACTTAAATCGAAGTGATGTAAACAATTTGAAAACTTTGGAAAAAGTACGTTTCATTTCCCACATTAAAATTCATTGGGAACATTATAAACGGCATAATCGTATTGCAAACTTAACGCAATGTCGTCGTTGCCAAGGCTTCGGTCATGGAACCGAATATTTCATATGGATATACGGTGTTTGAATTGTGGTAAATCGCATTCGAAAGACGTTTGTCCAATGAATGAAACCACTGATAAATTTTCATGTTCAAATTGCAATGGAAATCATAAATCCAATTATTTGAAATGTCCTGTCAGGGAAAAAATTTTAAACGCTCATTCGCTTCGACAACAAGTCAAATCAACGACCTTAAATTTACAGAACATATATGAAAATCAAAAAACCGTTACAAATGCCACGCCTAATTCTTCTAAGATTTCTTCGAATTTAAAACAAAAAACAGGTACGCCTGTCAATTCGTATTCTAACGAAAACGATTTATTGACAGGTAGATCGACCTCGTCATCATCTTCTTCAAATGTCAGTTATGCTGGTATTTTAGGTAGAAATCTACCACCTATTTCTTCTAATGTAAATAATTCTAACGAAAACAATTTATTAATAGGTAGACTGGCCAAATCATCTTCTTCTAATGGCAGTCTACCTACAAATATTCCTTCAAAGCCATTCGCTTCTTTAAATGAAGTCGATTTAGGCGATATAACTGAAAATAAAATGATCTACCTAAAAGATAAACTTTTTCAAATGATCATCCAAATGAATTTGACTTCATCACTTTTTGAAGCATTTCAAAACGGATGGCAATTTGCAAATAATATTATAATGAATTTAAAATTTAACAGGGATGTTAAATAATTATTTGAATATTTTAAATTGGAATGCTCGATCTTTGAAATCGAGTGAAGATGAATTTTATAATTTTCTCAAAGTTCACAAAATTCATATTGCCATTGTGACAGAAACTTTTCTTAAACCAAATGTCAAATTGAAAAGTAATCCACATTATGTGGTTCATCGATTTGACAGGTTTACTGGAATGGGTGGTGGAGTTGCCATTTTTGTCCAACGCAAATTAAACATCGAATTTTATCTTCTTTCAATACTAAAATTATTGAAAGCTTGGGAATCGAAGTTGAAACCATTCATGGAATTTATTTCATCGCTGGAGCATATTTGCCACTCCAATGCACCGGCGAACAATTAAATTTCTTTAAAGGCGATTTGCAAAAACTTACAAGATATCGATCGAAATTTTTCGTAATAGGGGACTTAAATGCTAACCCGAGTAGAGTGTGAGATTAAAAAGAAAACTCAATTTGATGTTGTGCTGTTCGTATATATCGATTACTTAATTTGCTATCGTTTTGGTCGTTTTAACGGTTAAAAGATCAAAATCGAAAGCAAAAAAAAGCTGCGTGACATCAAACTGGAAACTAGTTTTGCTCTCAGTGAAAGCACATTGAAAACTTAGTATGATGTCGATTTTCTCGAAATGACACGTCACGAGCATAATCTAAAAATAGAACACCCAAAAAAGGTCTGGGATAGTATAAATTTAGGCGATATTACTCGCAAGCAAGAAAAAAAATTGTATGCAATCTCCATTAGTCGCAAGCAAGAAAAAAGATTTCATGCAATCTTCACACTACCGCGGAGAGAATCCGGTTTCGAACTTAGGTAATGTGATTGCGAACTGTTTTGCGATTGCTATGGACTGTAAGCGCTAGCTATAAGTAGACGGAAAATGTTCGGTCATATGACAACCAGTGTTGTTTCACAAAGTTGTATGCAGGTAGTTTCTGTCAATGCAAACTCGTTGCGTCGCTTCCATCCCGCATCCACCGTGAATAGCAGTGTCACTATTTGAGCACAGTATGAAAATGCTCTCTTTGTCCTTCTCATATTCAAAGCTGTTGCATTCGAACATTATAACATTAAATTGAGATATCTACTTGATCTCACACAAATCGAACAGGTAATCACTTTGAAATACGAATTTAGAGGCTCTGAAGACCGAACGTTTTACAATAAAGTCTTCTACAAAACAGGGAACGTGAATTAGGAATCCGACAATAAGGTATCCCAGATCATTTGTTTTTTCGACTAATTGGGACAATGAACGATTATCTTGCTTCTGACCACAAATAGAACCAAAGTCTTTTCAGTAAATTTTTAGTTTTTGTGTAGACTTATAATTTTCGATCATTTGATGCAGAATTAGTCCTGTGACTCAAAACTATGAAGTTTTAGTTAGACGGTTTCTTTAGAAAAGTGTATTAAAGTTCTAAGATTTATTAGATGATTGATAAAATACTTCTCATAGTATCGAGCGTATACACTCATGTATGAAGTTCTAAGCACTTAGAACAAGGAATGAGAATTGTTTTGAAGAGTGTCTTCGACACAGTTTGTAGCCTACTTAGGAATATACAAATTAAACATATATTTTCTTTGTGGCTCATCTAAACCACAAAAGTATTAATGAGAATTAGCTCTAGGTTCTAAAATCTAGGTTCTAAAATCTAATTCTAAAGAGATATTCAATGTTCGATATCCGAACTTCGTAAACAATGAATTTTCCATACTGTTGGATATAAAGTTATGGGTATTTTCAGAACGGCTTATTATTCACTGGGCTTCGATTTATTTGAGGCTTATTTGGGAGGGGGGTTTCGCTAACTTCATATAAACTTAGCGAAGTACTAAAGAAAATTTAAAAAAAAAATTGAGCAACAAATTCCAAATTACTGTAACTAGTTAGCAACAAATTATTCACTGGGTTTCGATTTGTTTTGAAGCATATTTGGAAGGCAGGCTTCGCTAACTTCATATGAACTTAGCGAAGTACTCAAAAAAATTTAAAAAAAATTCAGCAGCAAATTCAAAACTACCGTAACTAATTAGAAACAAATTATTCACTGGGTTTCGATTCGTTTTGAAGCATATTTGGGAGGGGGGCATCGCTAACTTCATATGAACTTAGCGAAGTACTCGAAAAAATTAAAAAAAAATTGAGCAACAAATTCAAAATTACCGTAACTAATTAGCAACAAATTATTCACTGGGCTTCGATTTATTTGAGGCATATTTGGGAGGAGGGTTTCGCTAACTTCATATGAACTTAGCGAAGTACTCAAAAAAATTTAAAAAAAATTGAGCAGCAAATTCAAAATTACCGTAACTAATTAGAAACAAATTAGCAACAAATTATTCACTGGGTTTCGAATCGTTTTGAAGCATATTTGGGAGGGGGGCATCGCTAACTTCATATGAACTTAGCGAAGTATTCGAAAAAATTTATAAAAAATTGAGCAACAAATTCAAAATTACAACTAATTAGCAACAAATTATTCACTGGGCTCCGATTTGTTTGAGGCATATTTGGGAGGGGGGTTTCGCTAACTTCATATGAACTTAGCGAAGTACTCAAAAAAATTAAAAAAAAATTGAGCAGCAAATTCAAAATTACCGTAACTAATTAGAAACAAATTAGCAACAAATTATTCACTGGGTTTCGATTCGTTTTGAAGCATATTTGGGAGGGGGCGTCGCTAACTTCATATGAACTTAGCGAAGTATTCAAAAAAATTTAAAAAAAATTGAGCAACAAATTCAAAATTACCGTAACTAATTGGCAACAAATTAGCAACAAATTATTCACTGGGCTTCGATTTATTTGAGGCATATTTGGGAGGGGGTTTCGCTAACTTCATATGATCTTAGCGAAGTACTCAAAAAAATTTAAAAAAAATTGAGCAGCAAATTCGAAATTACCGTAACTAATTAGAAACAAATTAGCAACAAATTATTCACTGGGATTCACTTTCGTTTTGAAGCATATTTGGGAGGGGGCATCGCTAACTTCATATGAACTTAGCGAAGTACTCAAAAAATTTAAAAAAAATTGAGCAACAAATTCAAAATTACCGTAACTAATTAGCAACAAATTATTCACTGGGCTTCGATTTATTTGAGGCATATTTGGGAGGGGGTTTCGCTAACTTCATATGAACTTAGCGAAGTACTCAAAAAAATTAAAAAAAAAATTGAGCAGCAAATTCAAAATTACCGTAACTAATTAGAAACAAATTAGCAACAAATTATTCACTGGGTTTCGATTCGTTTTGAAGCATATTTGGGAGGGGGGCGTCGCTAACTTCATATGAACTTAGCGAAGTATTCAAAAAAATTAAAAAAAAATTGAGCAACAAATTCAAAATTACCGTAACTAATTAGCAACAAATTAGCAATAAATTATTCACTGGGCTTCGATTTATTTGAGGCATATTTGGAAGGGGGTTTTGCTAAGTTCATATGAACTTAGCGAAGTACTCAAAAAAATTAAAAAAAAATTGAGCAACAAATTCAAAATTATCGTAACTAATTAGAAACAAATTAGCAATAAATTATTCACTGGGTTTCGATTCGTTTTGAAGCATATTTGGGAGGGGGGCATCGCTAACTTCATATGAACTTAGCGAAGTACTCGAAAAAATTTAAAAAAAATTGAGCAACAAATTCAAAATTACCGTAACTAATTAGCAACAAATTATTCACTGGGCTTCGATTTATTTGAGGCATATTTGGAAGAGGGGCTTTGCTAACTTAGCGAAGTACTCAAAAAAAATTTAAAAAAAATGAGCCACAAATTCACAATTACCGTAACTAATTAGCAACAACTTGTTCACCTATTTGCGTTATCATCGGTGAGGGGTGCCTCGCTAAGTTCATGCTCATTCAACAGTGACTATTATATAGCGTTATTAGAGCGTTTGAAGGACGAAATTTCAATAAAACGGCCTCATTTGAAGAAGAAAAAAGTTTTGTTTCATCAAGACAATGCACCGTGTCACAACTTGTGACACACAAGTCGATGAAAACCATGCTGAAATTGAACGAATTGGGCTTCGAATTGCTCCCTCATCCACCGTATTCTCCAGATTTGGCCCCCAGTGACTTTTTCCTGTTCTCAGACCTCAAGAGAATGCTCGCTGGTAAAAAATTTAGATGCAATGAAGAGGTACTCGCTGAAACTGAGGCCTATTTTGAGGCAAAGGACAAATCGTACTACAAAAATGGTATCGAAAAGTTGGAAGATCGCTATAATCGCTTATCGCCTCTGATGGCAATTATGTTGAATAATAAAAACGAATTTTGGCAATAAAAATGTGTGTTTCTATTAAACGATACGAACTTTTCAGCCGAACTGTTATCTTGAACCACCATAGGGGGGAGTACATGAAATTTTCGAAATCGAAAAAAAAGTTTTAATGCCAAAAAGCTTAGAATTGCATGAAATGTCAAGATTTAGTGTCATCTCGAAAAAAAAATTTTTTGAAAAAATCGACTTTTTGGGAATTTTTTGAGATAACACTAAATCTCAACGTTTCATGCAATTCAAAGCCTTTTGGCATCAACATTTTTCTAAGTCCCACAAAATCGATTTTATAAAAAAAAAATTATTTTTGAGATAACACTAAATCTCGACGTTTCATGCAATTTTAAGAGTTTCGGCATCAAAAAATTTTTCGATTTTGGAAATTTCATGTGCCTCCCCCCTATGGTGCTTTTTCAAGATCGAAAATTGTCAAACCTTTACCAACGGACAGCACCTCTTACACATGTCCAATTTAGCTCAAATTTTGCATGAAGACTTTTTTCGAGGTGCTTAAACTTTTGAGCACTAAAGCTTAACAAAAATAGAGGTGATCCCAAAATTTTGGCACCCTTATATATATATATATATATATATATATATAAGAGCGGTAAAAATCAACGTGTTTTGTCGGGTACGTCACCTATACCATCATATCTCCGGAACCAAAAGTCACAGCCATTTGATCTTCGAACTTGATCAATGGTCCGACAGTAGATTTCAAACGAGCCCAAGTTTGTTAAAATCGGTTCAGCCATCTCTGAGAAAATTGAGCGCGTTCAAATACAACGCTTTTTGTCGGTTACGTCACTTATACCATCATATCTCCGGAACCAAAAGTCACAGCCATTTGATCTTCGAACTTGATCAATGGTCCGACAGTAGATTTCAAACGAGCCCAAGTTTGTTAAAATCGGTTCAGCCATCTCTGAGAAAATTGAGCGCGTTCAAATACAACGCTTTTTGTCGGTTACGTCACTTATACAATCATATCTCCGGAACCAAAAGTCTCAGCCATTTGATCTTCGAACTTGATCAATGGTCCGACAGTAGCTTTCAAACGAGCCCAAGTTTGTTAAAATCGGTTCAGCCATCTGAAAAAATTGAGCGCGTTCAAATATCTTCGAAAAGTGCACACACATACGCGCGCACACACACATACATTTTCCGATCTCGTCGAACTGAGTCGAATGGTATATAACACTATGGGTCTCCGAGGCTCCGTTCGAAAGTCGGTTTTTCCAGCAATTCTAATACCTTTCTATAGAGAAAGGCAAAAAGAGGACTACTATTATCAGGAATAAAAGTAAATTGACATCTTATGAACCGTTAACACTCCAAATACCAAACCTGAAAAAAGTGGGAACGGTAACTTCGAGCTGTCATAGCTCAGCTGTTTTTCAACGAATCTCAATAAATTTTACACCCTCGAATTTTGTGAAGTTCGTAGATTTTTTTTCTCCCCTTTATGGGCTACTCTGGCCGAGGCGGGTGGGTACAACGATCCGCACTTTACATACCGGACGAACTAGGCTATGGTGCCCAAATGAACACTAGTAACGAAGTAAAAAAACCTATCATTGATAGGTTCCCTCCAGCATGTAACCCAAGTTACAGATTCCTTTACGGTTGCAGCGCCCTTAGCAAATTTTCCTTTGAATTTGCTAGTATTGTAGAAAAAGTAAGAAATTGTGAAGGAAACTCTCATATCAGCGTAGCTGCAACCTTCAGGTATAAAATTTGTTATTGAAGCGTGCACATTTTTGAGCATTAGTCATCGCCACGATGTTTAAGAAATTTTGTCATAAAACCATAGACAGTTCCGGGCATTAGTCAGCGCAGCAATGTTGTAAAACAAAAGCTATTGTTATAAAACCATAGACAGTTCCGAGTGTTAGTCAGCGCAGCAATGTTGCAAAAACAAAGTTATATCTTTTTACGGACACTGCCTCTGGCCTAGTGACAGTGGTTTCGGCTGTCGGTAGAACTTCGGGAGAAAGTCGGATGAACTTTCTACTTGAAATCACAAGCTCGGCTTGTACTAAAATCTTCGGGCTTCACCCGAAAAAAAACGCTAGGAGCTTAAAAACCCATAGTTGGGAAGAGTTAGGGAGCAGTTCAGTTTTACAGAGTGCGGTAACTAGGCGCTAGTCACGGGAGTCGACCCGCAGATAAGTTAGGCCGTCTCGTCCGAGTTCTCGTGTTAATAAACGTTTTCTTTAGTGATATCAATTCGGGTATAAAGTCATTACAAAGAAGAGAATTCGCAGAATATGAGTGACAGAAATCATGTTAACAGTTTCTGAATAGTGATAAATAGAATTAAATATCGAAGTTGTAAGCACATAGTCTGATGGTAACAAGTGAGAGAAGAAACCTTCTCTAAGGAATAAGATAGATTGCGTGAATAAAACATATAGTGTCATCGAGAAAAGATAACAAGTGGTAACAGTTTTGCGAAGAATTTGCTACAAGACGTTATTGCGAATTACAAAACAAATAAAGGTTTAAATAAGAAACAAATTTATTATTTTTCTAACTGTGGAAAAGAAACATCCTCTTCGTTATTCCTCTTCCGCCACCGCTCGGCCGGAAGCTATACACGGTTATCAATTTGCAACGACAGATACGATTATCTTCTATTGCAAGTTCGCCAGTGAGTTTGTCACTTGGGCAGGAATTGTGTGCTTCACCCGGTAACCAGTCAATCACTGAGTCGTGCGTCTCTGTCATGTTGGTATTTTGTCATCCTACCAACTGCTCCTGTGTCTTAAATGTCTTCGTCGATGAAACTTTGCAAAATTTCGCATTGTATCCGCTTCGGTCTTGGCCCTGCTTTTCTATATAGTATTTTATGTATGAAGCGGTACAATTATTACTTGTTCCTAAATCAATGTAGATATGTTTGGTCTACTAACATTATCCAATCTGATTAGAGATGGTCGGGTTTCGGGTATTTTACCCGAAACCCGACAGATTTTTGGTCGGGTACGGGTAAAACATTTTATTTTCAATCGGGTACGGGTCAGGTGTGGGTAAAAAAATTTACTGCTCACTCGGGTACGGGTCGGGTACGGGTCGGGTTCGGTTTTTTTTTCTGATCGATTACCCGACCATTTGTACTTCACATAAATATTTTAACACGTTGACGAGAATATTTTATTGCAAAACAGTTCTTCCGAAAAATATACGATTTGATTCAAGGGGGTTTGACATTCGCGCCTAGGACCAGACCTGACAACTGGCATATATTTCCAGAAAAAAAAACATTTCTTTTCTTCATTAAAAAAAAACGATCAATAATAGTTACGTGAAAAGTTATGTGAATATTTTCCACCCTACTTTTTATAACATATTCAATAAGACACACTGCCTTAGCTCTAATACCGTTTTCGTTTTTGAACCTAGACGCGGGCGACTCTGACTCCGAGTAAAACGAACACGTGGTACGCGCCCTAAACAACAACTCATGATAAAAAGAAAAAATAAACAAACTTGCATGGATGCGTGGTGCGACCCGAGAAAATTTTCAGAGCGAAACTACGCGTTTGGAGTCCGATCTAGAGCGACCGCAGGTTGCTAAAACAAACATATCAAACGTTGTTTGGGCGACTCTGGGTCAGCTTTCGGGCTGCTCTGATCAATAAACGAAAACGGTATAAGATGTTACGGTCAGACCTTACTTTTCACGTAGGTTTTAATGGACTGTCATTTTAAAGCTGTTTAATGCACAATCCAGTAAAAATTATTTGATTCATATATAAAATGTAGTATAGTACTCATATCGCATTAAGATACCAGAAAACTGTTATTTTAAATATTGGTTGGAGATTTTTCAAAATTTTCATATATATCATTAGGATTCTAACCATAAAAATATGAACATTAATTTCAGAACATTCGTACCGCATCTCTCGGATCGATCAGACGTTATTTCGTGCTCTTAAGCAGTGCCGTGTGTGTTTTTCCTTGCTAAAGGTTTTTTTTTCTCACACATTCGATAGTTTACCAGACTAGTATAATAGTGATCAGACGGTGCCTATCATCAAAAACTGCCGTTATTCTATTGTGTATCCAAGAGGGTTAGCTCTTTGTTTGCGGTGCTAGTGATTGTTCCCGTGCGAAGGTTCCGCACACTAGCAGCAGAGACAATCATCTTGCTGGCCTTGAACTGGATTAGTGGTGTCTAGCTAGGTATAATCCTAGTGTTTTGTTTTTATCATTCTACCCGTTTATCTCAACATATCTCAATAAAGCGTGTGTTTACTTTACTATGAACGAGGGCGGAGGGCGTCCTCCCTCAAATGATAATCTCTCCATAAAAATGGATGGCATAGAACTCCTGGATAATTTATCTTCCCCTGATAACCCCTCTCGCACACGCGTGTGGCCAACCGGTTCTGCGGGGCCCTATGTGGTATACTTCCGGTCCAAAAAAGAACAATCACTCAATTTGATGCAAATATCAAGTGAGCTGGCTAAGTACTACTCGGACGTTATCCAGATAGCAAAAGTTCGAGCGAAAAAGTTGAAAGTTGTCGTGAAAACCCTCGAGCAGGCAAATCAGATCGTTCGCCATGAGGCCTTTACGAGGAATTACCGCGTTTACATACCAGCTCGGGAAGTGGAGATTGACGGCGTGGTTAGTGAGGCGAGTTTGACCTGCGAATACCTTCTGAAGAGTGGGGTTGGCTGTTTCAGAGATCCTGCTCTTCAGAATGTTAAAATACTGGACTGCAAGCAATTGAATTCAGTAAAAATTGCAGAAGATAAGACAAAAACTTATTCTTCATCAGACTCATTTCGGGTAACTTCCGCTGGATCTGCTCTTCCCAATTACGTCCTTCTGGGCAAGGTTCGCTTACCTGTACGCTTATTTGTCCCGCGGGTAATGAATTGTACCAATTGCAAGCAGCTGGGTCACACAGCCACCTACTGCGGCAATAAGCAAAGGTGCATTAAATGTGGAGGGGAACATGCAGACGAATCATGTGGCAAAAAAGCTTCAAAGTGTCTTTACTGTGGGGAAAACCCACATGAATTGAATTCATGTCCCGCGTACAAACTGCGCGGAGAAAAATTGAAGCAATCTCTTAAAGAACGTTCCAAACGAACTTTCGCAGAGATGCTGAAGAACACCATGCCACCTGTCGAATCGATGAATCTCTTTGATTGTTTGCCTACCGACGAGAATGATTCCGATGACCCTCAAGAGGGATCATCCTTTACTATGCCTAGCGGTTCTAGGAAAAGAAGGACGATCTCATCTCCTAAACTGCCTTGTAAAGGCCCAAGGATATTCATTGCGGGGACCAAAAAAATTACAAATACTCGAAGTGCTTCCCAAAAACCGAAGCAAAAGGCTCCTGGTCTAGCGAACTTAGCATCAGACCAAGAGTTTCCTGCACTTCCCGGTACACCAAAAACCCCGAGTACCCCTAAAATACAAACTGAGAATCAATCAAGTGCTGGAATACTGAAATTCTCTAACATTGTGGACTGGATTCTTAGAACCTTCAACGTCACTGATCCTCTCAAGAGTCTGTTGATGACATTTATGCCAACAATTAAAGCATTTTTGAAGCAGTTGACTGCAAAATGGCCCCTCCTTTCAGAGATTGTATCCTTTGATGGCTAATACATCGAACGAGGTTAAGGATGCAATCACTGTACTACAGTGGAATAGCAGAAGTATCCTCCCGAAAATTGATTCCTTCAAAGTTCTTTTAAATAGTTTGAAATGCGACGCATTTGCTTTGTGTGAAACCTGGCTGACCTCAAATGTAACCCTCAACTTCCACGATTTTAACATAATTCGCCTGGATCGAGATGATCCCTACGGAGGAGTACTTTTGGGGATCAAAAAGTGCTATTCCTTCTTCCGAATTAACCTCCCATCGATACCAGGTATTGAAGTTGTCGCATGTCAGGTCAGAATTAAAGGCAAAGACCTTTGCATTGCTTCCATCTACATTCCTCCAAGGGCCTCGATTGGGCATCGGCGGCTAAGCGATATCATTGAGCTCCTTCTCGCACCAACGTTAGTTTTAGGTGACTTCAACTCACATGGTACGGGTTGGGGTTGTCTTCATGATGACAATAGATCAACCGTGATCTATGATCTTTGCGATAACTTCAATATGGCAATTCTTAATACGGGAGAAATGACACGGATTCCTGCACCACCAGCAAGATCAAGTGCGCTGGATTTATCCCTTTGCTCGACATCACTACGGCTGGATTGCAAGTGGAAGGTGATCCCTGATCCCCACGGTAGCGATCATCTACCTATCGTAATTTCAATCACCTGCGGATTACGACCATCGGAGACAATCAATGTTTCGTATGACCTCACACGAAATATCGATTGGAAAGAATACGCTAATTCGATGTCTGAGAAACTCAAAACGACACAAGAACTTCCTCCGGAGGAAGAGTACACGTTTTTGGCTGGCTTGATTCTCGACTCCGCGATTCAAGCTCAGACGAAACGTGTACCCGGCGCGAAAACTAACATCCGTTCTCCCAATCCGTGGTAGGACAAAGAGTGCTCATCATTGAACGCGGAAAGATCTTTAGCATTCAAAAAGTTCAGAAAATATGGAACACCTGATAATTATCGCAATTACGCGGCGCTAGAAAAGCAAATGAAGAACTTAGTTAAAGCAAAAAAACTAGGTTACTGGCGACGGTTTGTTGACGGATTAACAAAAGAAACATCGATGAGCACTCTTTGGAACACAGCCCGACGAATGCGCAACAAAAACACCATGAACGAAAGCGAGGAATATTCTAACCGCTGGATATTCGATTTCGCTAAAAAAGTATGTCCTGACTCTGTTCCGGAACAGACGATCATGCGCGTCGCCTCATCAAACAGAAACGAAACACCTTTTTCGATGGTAGAGTTCTCACTTGCGCTCTTGTCGTGTAACAATAAAGCTCCGGGGTTAGACAAAATTAAATTCAACTTGTTGAAAAATTTGCCTGACTCTGCTAAAAGACGCTTATTGAATTTATTCAACAGGCTTCTTGAGGATAATATTGTCCCACATGACTGGAGACAAGTAAGAGTTATCGCCATTCAAAAACCAGGAAAACCAGCCTCCGATCACAATTCGTATCGGCCGATTGCCATGCTTTCTTGTATCCGGAAATTGTTCGAAAAAATGATTCTGTTTCGTCTAGACAATTGGGTCGAGACTAATGGCTTACTTTCAGATACACAATTTGGTTTCCGCAGGGGCAAAGGAACGAACGATTGTCTTGCGTTGCTCTCAACAGAAATTCAAATGACTTTTGCTCGTAAAGAACAAATGGCATCAGTTTTCTTAGACATCAAGGGGGCTTTTGACTCAGTTTCAATAAACATCCTATCTGAGAAGTTGCATCAGCATGGTCTTTCACCAATTTTGAATAACTTTTTGTATAATCTATTGTCCGAGAAATACATGTATTTCGCGCATGGTGATTTGTCGACAATACGATTCAGTTACATGGGTCTTCCTCAGGGCTCATGCTTAAGCCCCCTTTTATACAATTTTTACGTAAACAACATTGATGAATGTATCAATACAACTTGCACGCTAAGACAACTTGCCGACGATAGCGTTGTGTCTATTATAGGACCCAAAGCTACCGATCTCCAAGGACCATTACAAGATACCCTCGATAACTTGTCAACATGGGCTCTTCAGATGGGTATCGAGTTCTCTACGGAGAAAACTGAGCTGGTTGTATTTTCAAGGAAGCGAGAACCAGCACAACTACAGCTTCAACTAGGGGGTGAAAACATAGCTCAGGTCTTCACATTTAAATATCTCGGGGTCTGGTTCGACTCCAAAGGCACCTGGGGATGTCATGTTAGGTATCTGAAACAGAAATGCCAGCAGAGAATCAACTTTCTTCGTACAATAACCGGAACTTGGTGGGGTGCCCACCCAGGAGACCTGATTAGGCTGTACCAAACAACGATATTGTCCGTAATGGAATATGGGTGTTTCTGCTTTCGCTCCGCCGCGAATACGCATTTCATTAAGCTGGAAAGAATACAGTATCGTTGCCTGCGTATTTCCTTAGGTTGCATGCAGTCGACTCATACGATGAGTCTCGAAGTGCTTGCGGGCGTCTTACCGTTGAAAAATCGATTTTGGGATCTCTCATATCGATTGCTAATCCGATGCGATATTTTGAATCCGATGGTGATTGAAAACTTCGAAAGGCTTGTCGAGCTCAATTCTCAGACCCGTTTTATGTCCTTGTATTTTGATTACATGGCTCAGAATATTAACCCTTCTTCGTTTGTTCCCAACCGTGCTCATTTCTTGGATACTTCTGATTCTACTGTGTTTTTCGACACTTCCATGAGAGAAGAGATTCGTGGAATTCCGGATCACGTACGCCCTCAAGTGGTCCCTAATATTTTTTATAATAAATTTAGAACAGTCAACTGTGAAAAGATGTTTTACACTGACGGATCAAACATCAACAGGTCCACAGGCTTCGGCATCTTCAATCAAAACATCACCGCTTCTTACAAACTCAGTGATCCGGCTTCAGTTTACGTCGCAGAATTAGCTGCTATTCAGTACACCCTCGAGATCATTGAAACCTTGTCCAAAGACCATTACTTCATTGTGACGGACAGTCTAAGCTCAATAGAAGCTCTCCGGGCAATGAAGCCAGGAAAGTATCCCCCATATTTCCTGGGGAAAATACGGGAACACTTGAGAACTTTATCTGGTCGGTCTTATTTAATATCCTTAGTCTGGGTCCCATCACATTGTTCCATTCCAGGCAATGAAGAGGCAGACGCGTTGGCTAAGGTGGGCGCATTAGAAGGTGAAATTTATGAAAGACCAATTTGCTTCAACGAATTTTTCAGTGTATCTCGTCAAAGGACGCTCGAAAGTTGGCAAACTTCATGGAGTAATGGGGAACTGGGACGATGGTTACACTCCATTATCCCAAAGGTATCGACGAAACCTTGGTTCAGAGGGATGAATGTGGGTCGGGATTTCATTCGTGTGATGTCCCGGCTCATGTCTAATCACCACATCTTGAATGCACACCTCCGGCGTATCGGCCTCGTGGAGAGCGGTCTCTGCACTTGCGGTAAGGGTTATCACGACATTGAACATGTTGTCTGGGTATGTACCGAGTATTGTGGCGCCAGATCACAGCTAATTGACTCCCTTCGGGCCCGAGGTATATCACCCATGGTCCCAGTACGAGACGTGTTGGCCCATCGAGACCTTCCCTATATGCTGCTATTATATCAGTTCATAAAGAACATTAACTTACAAGTCTGATCTGCTGAAGGGTTCCACAACATCCTCCTTCAACCTCGTACCTAACATCCGCTCGAACCTCCCCAACTGTCGTCTGTCCACCATCTTCATCGAAAAACTAACAAGATCTTTCTGCTGTCACTAATTTTTTGCTCCCCCGTCCCCGTCTCTTCACCATCTCGATGTCAACTAATTAGATCTTATCGCTGACCTAAGTAGTTTCGCTCCCTTACCACCTTTTTCAACAACATAAACTTCTCTCTGTTTCTTTCCTTCTCTTCCACAAAATTCACCACCACGGAGAGCCGCTCAAGTCGATGATTATGCGGGCCATCAGCCGGCTCCCCGTAGTCGGGGGTGTTTTCCGCGGACCCACACGAACGAAAAGACCAACAGTGATACGTACCAACGTCGTGCCAGTTTACTCCAGCGTACAAGATCCAGCCAGCCACTGCCGACCACCCGTTGAAGACTAGATCTCCCAAAGCTCATATGATGTGAAAATAAAAAAAAAAAATCTAGTTTAAGTAGTTTGAACATATGCCCTCGGCATCTTATAGCTTAACGCAATGTGCCTTAAAATATGTTATTAAATAAAAAAAAATTAATTTCAGAAAATCTTCTTAGAAGTTCTTCTTATTCTTCACTTCTGGGTGGTGTCATATCACTGAAATGACACCGATTGATGGCACAGCAAGTTGGGCTATATTGTCAGATAATTTTCGTTTCTTTTCATTGGAATACAAGTGAAACTCTCGATGCGTGACAATGTGGAGTCGCAAAAGTACGGGTGAAAATCTTTTCTCGCGAAATACTCAAATTTTCATCGTGTTCACACGTTGAGGGTTCCACCGGAGGTGGCACAGAAGTTCAATGGCTGTAAAAACCACCAGATACCGTTAACATCGTGAGTGTGGGTTTGTGAGGCTTACAAAACGGACATATTTGACAGATTAATTTAAATCAAAATCATAATTCATTTTGCTTTGTAGTAAAAAATTGTAACAAAAAAAAATTCTCACGAAAGTTCAAACTACTTACACTTGAAGGACTCACTGTTCACCATTTTCAAAATTGAATTTTTCACACCGGGAATACACGTACATTATTTGATGTTTGGTCAATTCACGTAAACGAACTGATGATACTCTATTCATTTTAGGGGATGATTCGCATAACATTCATTTTCGTCACGTATAATATTCAATTTGACATTTGGAACATTTTTACGTGGTTTTTCAAGTGATTCGAATGAGAATTTTTATTTGTGTGTCAAGATAATGAGCACGCTTACTTGTGATTCTAAAAAATTGAATTAAAAGTCGCACTGTTTCGTAAAAACCATACCTACCCAAATTTGAATACAACGGGTATTACGACATTTTGGGTAAATATGCTACTCGAAAAATTTGAATAGATAGTACTCACGGAACCGCAAAACAACTTAATTTTAGGTACATTCCACCGAATTTGGGGGTTCCGTTCAATAACCTATTTTTTGGAAAAGTGGCTCTAGGTAGTTTCCGTAAGGCACGTGGAAAAAATACTTAAAGATTAGTTATATCTACTCAATGGTAAGTTACATTTACTTTACAGTTGAGTCGTATTGACTAAATTTCAAGTTGGTACGGTTTACTTAATTTTGGCTTATTGAACGAAACTCTCGCTGTTGGGTGGTTTTGCTCTTTGTATTTTGACAACAATGGAAGGAGCGAACGGAAGAAAAGATTCAAAAGAACTCAAAATTAAGTAAAAAGAACTCAAATAATAGGTAGTTTTTATTTCAGTCGGTGTTGAACAGTCGTTCGCACCGCACGCGTATAGCTCTTGGCTCCTGGAATTTTTTTCTGGCTACCTAGAGTTTCATTGATTCAAGGTTTCAGTCTTTTTCAAGGCTACCTGAATCACTAACTAAGTGATATTAGAGTGACTAAGTGATACAAAGAGTGATATTAGCCTAAGGCTAAAACTAATTCAATACGGAATAAATCACAATCCGTTATTCAACATTTTTCTAATAACATTCACGATCTTATAGAATCTGAATGTAAAAATAAAAGACAACGGACGGATTTCCCTTCCGCTGATCCTATGCCGTCTAACAATATTTACGAGATTCTTCCTGAATCCGATTGTAGCGACATAGAAGAAAATTCTTCAAAAATTCCCAAAATGGACGCTTGTCGTTCTGGGAAGAAACATCAATCTATGCCACCAGTGACGGTGATGATTTCCGACTTCAAAGCATTCCGTACTGAGCTTTCTACTTTTCTCCCGGAAGTAAAAGTCTCATTTCAAATCGGACGAAGAGGAGAATGTCGAGTCTTAGTGGATAGATTGGAAGATTACGAACGTCTTATTCGATATTTGTCCGAGAAACTTCATAAATTTTATTCATATGATATAAAATCAGACAGACCCTTCAAGGCTGTCTTGAAGGGATTATCAAATGATCAAAGTATTGATGAAATTAAAAATGAACTAAAAGAATTGCTTGGTTTTGCCCCTTCCCAAGTAATACTTATGAAAAAAAGAGCGAATGGTACTTCTAAACCACGCTCTGGAATTTCCCATGAACTTTACCTAATACACTTAAATCGAAGTGATGTAAACAATTTGAAAACTTTGGAAAAAGTACGTTTCATTTCCCACATTAAAATTCATTG